>NW_010194467.1:0-11619 GCF_000695765.1 Mesitornis unicolor | reverse complement strand
CCCCGCCCGTCGCTGTCTCTCCGGCACCACCGCGCCCCCTCGTGGCGCGGCGCCCTGTCCGCAGCTCCGGCCAGAACCCCGCTGCAGCTTCTTAGTTTATTATTTGGTTATTTGGTTGTGTTGTGGTTCTTTGTTAAGGCTGCCACGCGTGTATATCCAGCTTTCCGCGTTATACAGGCGCCAGCAGGCTCGGCAGGCAGAAGGACACTCTGACAAAAGATGGCGGCCGCTTTCAGCCCTGCGTGACCTGAGGGCATTGGCTTTGCCATATTCCCTGCCTGTGACGATGTCTCTTTTTCTGCATATAATTCCCCTGGAAGAGAAACAGAAGTTGTTCAGTCGGTTCATGTCCCTCAGCCAGCTGCATTTAGCCAGGAGACTTCCCAGCCAGACCAGCAGCTTCTCCACGTTTACCCATTATGAAGCAGTGACCAGTAGTCACTGGTTATAAATATTGGGTTGGCCAAAAAGTAATGGTGGTGGTTTTTTTTTTAATAGATGGACATACATGTCTTGAAATGTAACTAACTTAATTTTAAACCACAAATTCATCATGTAACTTAACAGCTTGTTTTAGAAAAAGAAGCTGCACGGCTTCAGTAACAGCTATTTATCTGGCATCAATTTCAAAATGGAAAATCAAAAGAAACACTTTTGTCATATCTTGTGTACTACTTCTGAAAAGGAAAAAGCGCTGTGCTAGCTCATAAAAAGTTATGTGATGTGTATGGTGAAGATGCCTTAAAACTATGGCAGTGACGGAGATTTTGATGTTAAAAATGCAACATGCTCAGGAAGGCCAGCTGCCCTTTGAACCCTAGGCAGGACCTTGTCATGGTGGTGTAAAGCAGAATTTCTGGCAACTGCACTCTCTCTCAAGTGAGGATGGCAAGCATTCTGATGAATGAAAAGTGTAAAGCAAAAAGTTGGGAAATTACAAGAAACTGATTGCACAGAACTCCTACAGTGCCTGAGGTGAACCTAATTAACTTAGAGTCAGGAAACCTATCCTGCCATCCCAAATAAGTAAGCCGGGTGACAGCTAGTGGGTCTATCTTGGAGGCTCACTGAAGGCAAAAATGGGGATTTACCATGTCCCAAAGTGCCACATCTACACATTTTTTGAACACCTCCAGGGATGATGACTCCACCACTGCCCCGGGCAGCCCCTTCCAGTGCCTGATAACCCTTTCTGTGAAGAGATTTTTCCTCATCTGCAATTTAAACCTGTCCTGGTGCAACTTAGGGCCATTTCCTCTTGTCCCATTGCTTGTTACGTAGAAGAAGAGACCAGCCTCCCCTTGCTACACTCTCAGGGAGTTGTAGAGGGTGAAAAGTTCTCCCTTCAACCTCCTCTTCTCCAGGCTGAACCTCTCCAGTTCTCTCAGCTGCTGCCCATAATTCTTGTGCTCCAAGGCCCAGGGAATATGGAGTGGAGGTGGAGGCACAAAGGTGGCCTTGGGCCCCGAGGAGAACAAGACGGAGTGGAACAGAGTGGTGAGCTGGAGATGGGTGAGTTCTGCATGGCCCTTCCCCTCAAAGAAGGCGGGCCTAAGGTGCTAATGTGAAGGGCAAGGTTTGTGATTGTGAGATGCCGAGTAAGGGGCAGAGGCTGGGCACTGTGCTTATCCTGTGCAGATAAGCTGGACCTTAACAAAGACAAATGTTGAGTATCTTTTCACCTGGTGGCCTGGCACTGAATCATCAATGAGTGACACCTGGGATGGGGCAGAAGCCTCAAAGCCCAATGCTATTCTGGTAGATAAGATAAGCAGACCACTTTTAATTTCTTCTGTACCAAAATCCCATTTTTACATAACAAGCCAAGAGTCCTGCACGTAGGAGAGGCCAATCAAGACTTAAAAGACTTGCCGCCCCTACACCTGTGCTACTTTACATGGAAAGCGGGGGTGGAGGGGGAACGACACTAATTAGCATGGGAAGGGCAGAATTCAACCAAGGGGAGGTGGCTAGCTGCCTATAAAAGTGGAAAAGATTGCTGGATAGGTGGTGTCCCCAGAGACCTGGTGGATTGGTGATCAAGACTGGTGATCTTTCTGGCTTTCCATCTTTCTATCCTCCTCTCTTTTCCACTCTCCCCCACTGTCTCTCCTTCCCTTTAAGTAACACAAGGCCCGTATTGGTGGTTGTGGTCAGCTATTAGGAAGAACTGCTGTCTTTTGTTGCTCTTCAGTTTACTGTGGGAAAAGCTACTGCTGTTTTGATCTGTCACTAATGAGTCTATTGTCATGAGTAAAGCTAGTAAACATAGTATTGGTGATTGGAATTGTTCATTTAACACTTTGATTAGAGTTGTTCAGCCTGTTGGGGATTTGCGGATCTTAGTCACTTGTCCCCCTCCTTAAGAGCAGGATGTGACACAAGCATTGGAACAGGCTGCCCAGGGAAAAGGTGGAGTCACCATCACTGAGGGTATTTAAAGACAAGTAGATGTGGTGCTTCGAGATGTGGTTTAGTGGCAGTGTTAGGTTAACATTTGGACTTGATGATCTTACAGGTCTTTCCCAGCCTAAACGATTCTATGATTCTAAATGTTGATTATACATGCTGAAAGCTGGTATGTAAACCAGTGAGAAGTAATTAGAGTTTGAAATTAGATGCAGTATCAACATTTATATTTGGAGTGGGTCCAGAGGAGGGCCATGAAGATGATCAGAGGGCTGGAGTACCTCCCCTACAAGGACTGACTAAGAGAGTTGGGGCTGTTCAGTCTGGAGAAGAGAAGAGAAGGCTCTGGTGGGACGTTATTGCGGCCTTCCAGTTCCTGAAAGGGTCCTATAGGAAAGCTGGGGAGGGACTTTTTGCAAAGGCAGGTAGTGACAGAATGAAGGGGAATGTTTTTAAACTGGAGGAGTGTAGATTTAGACTAGATATTAGGAAGAAATTCTTTACTGTGAGGGTTGTGAGACACTGGCACAGGTTGCCCAGGGAAGTTGTGGATGCCCCCTCCCCGTAAGTGTTCAAGGCCAGGTTGGACAAGGCTTTGAGCAACCTGGTTTAGTGGGAGGTGTCCCTGCCCATGGCCGAGGGGTTTGACTAGATGATCTTTAAGGCCCCTTCCAATGTGAACCATGCTATGATTTTAAAGGCAGAAGGAGGAACTGTAAATAAAGAAATTTTTTTGATCCATTTATTCCTTTCTTCCTATCCCTGTTGCATTCATCAAAGCTGAACTCCTTGCAAAAACAATAATATAAAGCCAGGAGGAGCTAAATAACTGTTGCAACAGTGTTACAGCAAGCCAGAATTTACAAAGGGCTGCTAAAAGTGAGTTATTTGTTTAGGAAAGGAGACAAAGGACTGCACAAGCTTGAAGGTGCCATGGACAAAGCAGAACAGGGAAGACTGGATGCCAAGGCTACCCTAGGGAACAAAGGTGCTACTGGAGACAGCAGTCTGCCTGGCACCACTCCATCAGTGGGACTAATTGTGGGACTTGCTGTGCTTTTTGATCTAAAATATCACAAAAGGTATCAAATAGTTAGGGTGAGGAGAAGATATATGAAATTGAGCTGACACAGAATGAAACCATTGCAACAAACGTATCAGAATCATCAGAATGAGAACAGAACCAACAAAACGTTATCCCTCATGCCAGTGAAAATGCGTTAGGGAAGACTTCTGGCTCACTGAATCTGAATTTAAGTTTACAAGGAAATTAATCAAAACTGATAATATCACAAATCTGTTCTTGTAAAATTTTTCCTTTTTTTTTTTGTAACGGCCATGTTTAAAATAACACTTGAATATTTGGACTATAAACATCGTTTTAGCCTTAGCTGGATACTAGAAGAGCGCAGTACATCCAAACATTGTTAACCAGATAATTACAGGAAATTCAGGAGGTGTTTCGGTGGGATTTTTGGATGGAGCTGTGTCTACTTTACTTTCCTAATGTTTTTAAAGCTCTTTAAGTACAGAGATTACCTTTCCCAGAAATTCATGTAATTAGAATTGTATGAAAGAATGTTCTTAGAGCAAACTTCGGCTTTTGCAGACAGCACAAGGAAGAAATGTGCCAGCAGCTGCCTCCTCTACAGAAACAGGCTAACAGGTTTTCTAAGACCTAACAATATTCCTGGATACCCTGGGCAAGAGGTAAGTTTAGTGGGAGAGAAAAATAGGCCCATTTCATAAATTTAAATGTAGCTGAAGCATTGAGTGACATGGAACATGAAGTGTAAGGAACACAAAAGACTTTTTGGTGTAATGTTATACTTGATTTTATTCTCACTGAACTAAATCTGAAGTGAGTTTTCCATTTCCTTCAATAGGAACCAGGGGAATTTGTTTTCCTGCAGGGAAAACAAATACAGAACAGCTATGGAAGAAATCAGAAGCCTGCAAAAGAAAATGAAATGCCCAAAGCAAGTACTTGAGATCATTACTATGTTAACTTTAGCCTAGAGAAACAGACTGTGAAGTTATGGTAAAAGATTAAATAAATCCATTTTAATGCTATTACAAGCTAAGCAATAATCTAATAAACTCTTTCTAAAAAACTACCTCCAAATGACATGCAAGTTTTAAAACTTTATTTATATCCGTATTTTCCACAACTCTGAGAGCAAACTGTGACTCATAACCAGAGCATTCATCTCCCACTGATCTAAAAGGTCTTGAGGGACCGTAATTTACCTTTTCCTTTCTCGAGGGACCTTTGAGGGATCATAATTTCATTACATACCATTGATCAGTATTTTCTAGTACTACAGCAAAGAATACCACAGAAGAGTAAATTCCAAAGCAAATCCTTTATCGGAGTTGTTATGTTCATTACTGTGCTGCAGCCAAAACCTTCTTGCATGATCTAAAATAAGAGGAAGGGCTTAAAAAGTTATCAGCAAAAATATCTGGGCTATTTCTTTTTGCCTTCATATATCTTCAAATATGTTCTTCATATATCTTTGTTACCATGTTGCTGATCACTGCTTACATTGTCATGAACTCTGAACAACTAAGATTTATTTTCCAAATCTAGAGTTAAATACCATGGTAATTACATATTTTTAGTGATGCTTTCCAAAGATAGACAAAATACTCCCTTGAGAGCGGACCGAAATGGTAAGAGATTGCCTGCCAGGTTTTGAAAACAGGCAAAAATAACCTTGTTTCATCTTGCAAATTTTAGGTTACCACTCATAGGCACATAACATGTCAATAACCTAATTGTATTACAAGTAATTTAACAAAACTGAAAGTACCTATCTGCTTTTATCTCTTATTCCCTCCTTGCTCTGACTCTCCATTTTGGTGTGTGCAGACCACAGTGCTAAACTGAAAGCACACAACATTATCTTGGGTTTCTTTCCACATGGTTAAATGTCTGGGGTTTTGTTATTTTTTGTTGGATTTTATTGGGTATGTAATTTTAAATAAACTTTGAATTACTTTATTTTGTACTATTTCTTTGCTCTAAATAGTCTTTGCTCTAAATAGTCTTTGCTCTAAATAATCTTTGCCTTCCTAATCCCTCTGCTTTCCCTGAGCTGGTTTTAGTACTCACTCTCCACCTGCTGCTGTGGGCTCTCTATTGCCCTGCAGGAAAATGTCTCTCCCTGTATCTCCACCTCTTTCAAGCCTCACTTTTCAAGGTTGGTGCATGGGCAAAATAATCATTCCTTTCCCAACCTCCCTACTGTCTTCACAACATCTCTGCCCACATATAAACCAGTTACAAACCATGCTAACCCACAGCCATGCTGGGAGGTGTGGCAGAGCATGGCTGCCTGTGGGACTTCTTGTCCACAACAGAATAAGCCATGGTCAGATCCATGCCATCAGCTCTCAGATGTCACTGTTTAAGCACTACTCCTAATAAAGCAAACATCTATAGATGCTTTGCTCCTTATTCTCACATGCTTATTATGTAGAACAAACACCCATGGCTCTCATAGGTGTAACTAACCACTCTAGGAAGTTCCCCTATAAAGTTCTACAGGTCTCCAAGGTTGTTCTTTTTCCTTCCCTCCTTCCCTCCGTTTTCTCTTCTTTCCTGCTATGTGTCCTCTGTAAATAAAAGAGCATTTTCAAATAGTCTAGCTTATTTAAAAAAAACAAGGTATATTTCTGTTCAGAATCAGATTGCTGGTTTGTTTTTTCTACAAACAAACAAACAACAAACAACAAAAATCCCAAACAAAACAAAACCACACACACACAAAAACCCCCACAGAAACCGAGATATTTTTTGTTCATAGTTAAGCCTTAACAGAGGACTGCCATTAAGAATAATAAATGTGAAGACTGTGTATTTACCTTGGCATTCTTCTGAGCTTCCCACATTATCCTCAATACTTCTTTTCCTGGGATACTGGGAGGAATCAACAGCAAAATTGACTATTTGGGCGACTGTTTACATTATTTACTTCATTAAATTCTAGGATAGTCATCCTCTTTCTTTCTTGTAGTGTTTGTTTTTATGGGACTATATTGCTTATTCTTCTTGCCATTCTGTATGCATGGCCCAGAGAGCACTCCAGGAGACAGCTCTGCAACAGGCATACACTAACATCTACAGCAGTGTCATCTCACAGGGCTGTTTGCATTTGTCTGCTGGATCATGTATTTCCTGTAAGAATGTATGTTCCAGTGTACTTAGCTTTAAACAACCCATTCTCCCTGATCTGCTGATCAGACCTTCAATCTGACATTCATCCTACAAAGCTCAGGTGTTAGCTACCTGCTCAAAATCACACAGACAAGGATGTATTTTCTAGGACATCTTTTAAAGTAAGCCCCAAGGGGAGGTTTCATATGAGCTATCCACTGGGTGGCAGAAGTAGATCAGAAAATTCTTACTCAAATATAAAGAACATAAGTGGGATGTATAAATCAGGCCACTATGTAAACTACTTTGTAATAGCACTATATGAATTTTCTACCTGAACTGAATGTATTTGAAAAGAACCTATCTCATGAGATAATAAATTGGAAAGGCTTTTCACTCTTCTCCCCTTCCATATGTAAGCAGAAATAGACTTCTACATACCTTTTGTTTGTTTGTTTTTGTTCCTTACCAACTGCAGGAGAACATTTTCAGAGGGGGAAGATGGCCTGGTCTGCCCTGCCACCCCATCCTTTTCTTCCCCTGCCTTTTGGTGAGGAACACTGCTGCTGAAGCTGGAGGCTTTGCTGTGCTGCAGCTGCTGATCTCCCACTCCCTCCTTTATGAGTAACTTGCTGCTTTGGAAAAATGACATGAGGATGTGTCTTAAACCATCTCCTGCTCCAGTGTTGCCACAGCTAAGAGAAACTGTCAGTACTGAGGGTATTAAGATCCCTTCCCAAGGTACATGTCCCCAGGGGATCCAGGTCCTTGAGTTGATGGCTTTTACTAGTGGCATTCCCTTTGTCTTGCCTGGGCTGGTAACTCAAGGCAGATTTGCCAGCTTAAGGGAGGAGTCAAACCAGTTGTAAAAAAGTGACTAGTTATAGACTGAGGGGGAGCTGTTAATTTTAATAGTGATTAAAAACCCTCAGTATGATTAGTTTCCCACAGATTTTAGTTGAGCATTGTGAAAATGGAGGTAAAGAAGGCATCGGTTACGGATTATAGCCTTCAACTGGCTTTGAAGTCAACCCGAAAAATGCATTTAAAGCACAGTCTATATGATTCTTTTTGTATGTGTAATTCCGTTAGAAGCAGATCAGCCTCAGTTAAGACTGTGATCCAGTATGATTTCCCATGTGTGTGCACATCCTGTTGTGACAACTGAACATCATTCCTCTTTGGAAAATAATTTGAAATAAATAATCTGTTCACTGTAAAACCCCCAAATCCTAAAAGTGACCAAGAGGTCCTGAGGTTTAAAAGAATATGCTATTTTGGTTCACCTCCTGTTTTTTGTTTATTTGTTTGTTTGTTTTAAAATGCCTTCTCTACAACATGTGTGAGGAAGAAATATAACTAGTGTTGTTACTGCTTAGGAGTTTTTTTACAGTGGATTTGGCCTCATAGCCAAAATTTGTCCTTTACATCCACCTGTTCCTCTGCCCTCTAAACAGCCTACTTCAAAACTCCCTCTGTTCCCCTTTTCTACTGTTTCTGGCACTCCTGGCTTCTTCCATTGCCTGGGGAGAGGAAAGATGCAGTAACCAGTACGGGTAGTCCCTGTGAATATTTTTGTACCATTAAACTCAATGTCCAAGAACGCCTTTATGATGTGTTTTATTATTCTGAGGCCGTGAGGACTGGCTTTTTGAAAGATATGCCGCCTAGCAGGTGGGCAGAGCATGTGGTGTAACGGGTTGAGCTCAGCATCTGGAGGATTATGTCTAACTGTGTGTAGGGTGATTGATCTGGAATGCTTTTACTTTACAAGGGTAGTTCCCAACAGCGTATTTCTAGCATTTTTTCTTTAGAGGACAATGAATGCCAAGTTGTAATAACTAAAATTAGGTCAGCTATATCAGGCCCAAGCTATTCGACAGCATGCTTTGAAATCTCTGCAATG
Source organism: Mesitornis unicolor (assembly GCF_000695765.1). Taxonomy (NCBI): domain Eukaryota; kingdom Metazoa; phylum Chordata; class Aves; order Mesitornithiformes; family Mesitornithidae; genus Mesitornis; species Mesitornis unicolor. The sequence continues at coordinate 3,142 of NW_010194467.1, read as the reverse complement.
GATTGGAGGAAAGAAACAAACTGTTACATCTTGTTCTGGCATGACTCTTACTCCCTTTTTTTAACTAATTGTGACAGTGTTATTTGACTTTGAACGCCACTGCTAGATGTACCCAGCACTATGAAAGTTTACATATTTTTCTTCTGACCTGCATGGTATAGATTTTTAGACAAAATTGCTTATAGCTTTATATTATTTCATCTTTGAGTTATAATCTGAAGATATGATATCACTGAACATGCATGGTAGAATACACGAAATTCTGTAATCTATACAAATTTTATACACAACGTTCTTTATCCATATTTGAAGATCAGCGGAAGTTGGTAAATAAAAGTAAGCACTCTGTGAACAGATGTGATCTATGCAAACAGTGTGTTTGTTAGTTTTTGTTTGTTTGTTTTTACTAAATAGTGATAATCCTGGTACAAACAGGCAAGAGCAGTGGGAAAAAGAAACATGTTTTCCAATTTTTATGCTAGATGTAAAATAAGAAATGTAGTTTCCTGGGCACACTCGCTGAAGACTTGCACATTATTCAGGTCCAAATTTTCTGGAAGGAGTAATTTCTCCCAGGCAGTCTGAGTTCTGGGAGTTGTGGCACAGTAAGACCAAAGCACTGTTCAAAAGAAATAAATATTCATACCTATCTTACTAGATTTATATAATAGTTTTATATATAACTTTTAATGTTTTATGTCTATAAACCAATGCTAGGTTCATTTATCAGGTGACCATATTTCTTGGATACCACTTAGAAAATGCCCAGTTTTAAAATGTAAATGGAAATTGGAATAATATTAAAATACCTCAAATTAGTTCCAAGCATATCTTGTCAATATTTAATTTTGACAATGTGTAAAATGCTCATCGCAAAATTTGTTTGAGGTAAAAGGAGCATGCCAGATTAACAGACTTAAAATTAAAGAAAAATGTCCTTGAAGACATTAAGCGTATGAGAAGAGTGCTTTGGTGTTGTGGTTTGGATTTTTGTTTTTTAACTCAAAACATATGGCTGGGCATAGTTGGAATGCCCTACTGTATTTAAATATCACATGGTCAAATGCGTTTATTTTTCACCCTTGCTTTCTGTAGTAAGGAAAATGACAATTAAAACCACACTACCCTCAGTTATTGGGATGGAAATATTTTTAATTCATGGAACACACATAATTCTCTTTATTACCCTTAGTGCTATTTTTCCTTTTATTCCCTCATTATTTAAAAAAAACCAACCAGCAGAAATGTAAGACAAAGTTTAGCCAAATTGGAATGTAATTAATTTATACAGAAACTGTACAGAGTACTCATAGGCTAATGCTATTAGCCCAGGAGAAGTTATGGTCTTAATGACATTGTATTATGCTGACTTGGGCTTTGGATGTGCAGTGGTTTACAAAACTGCTTCTAGTAACTTGAGCATATACATTTTCCAAGGAAACAGTCCAAATTTTCCTAATAAAAAAGGGGAAGAACATGCTGGAATCACAGAAGAAAGCCAGGGTGTGGGAAATGTTAACTCACAGAGCAATTGAGTAATGCTGGTTGGTCCCTGTCCCGTTCCCCACTGACCTTTCAGTAAATGAACCCTGGGATGACTCACCCTGCAGTCCCACCTGGCAGCTTCTCTCTCCTCCCTCCCTTTGGGCCTGATAGGAGCTTGCAGTGGCAGTCACCTTAATTTGGCTCATTCATAGAAGCCTTTTGGTGTTTGGGTTTGGTTTTTTGGTGGTTTGTTTTGTAGTTGTGTTCATTTGGTTTTTTCCCAGCTCCTATGCAAAATCATCTCTTCTTATTCCTTGAGAAGGATTCAGTGTATTGTGATATAAAATGACATATTTTCACTTTCGTTCTTCCCTAAGGTTCATTTTAACACTTCTTTTAAAAAGTTTCTTCAACTGAATTTTGACTTCTTACCTAGCATCCTTTTAATTATTTGATGCCAGTTTGCTGTTGTGTGTACTACCAAGGAAAACCAGCTCAGTGTCACACAAAACATAATCTGTCATCTTTTTCTCATATGCCAAAGGGCAGTAACCAGTGATGATGACAAGAATATTAATATCTGTTGATCTTGAAGGAAAGTATTATTATTGCCTTTCTTGCTAAGTTTCCAGAAATCAAGTTCCCAAAGACATTGGAATCGGATTTTTGCTACAGTAACAATTTTATTGCACCAGTTTATTTCCGAACCTTGTGTAATAACAGGATAGACTTGATTACACTTACAGCAGTAGCACTTGAAACTACAGAACTGGAAAGAAAACTCATGCCTGTTCTCTGGACTACCCAGGGTCCAGCAGACTTGAAAAGGAGTCAGAAAATCATCAAGACATTGCAGCGAGCCACTGGGGAGCCAGGCAAACCTTGCGGCACTGAGTCAGTGCGTCATTTCAGGAGTCTGTATTTCCTCAAATGCAACTCCAGGTTATGTACTCTCTCCTGATTTTTCTCTTACCTTCCTCCCATGCTTTCCATGTTTTCCTGGCTCTATGTTCACATTTTAGATCTTGAAAGAGAAGGTGGAATAATCCATTTACTTAGTGGGAATTTGTGTGTATTAGGCAGACTGAGAGGGAATAATTGCCATTTCTGGAGATGCTACAAGTCTGATATCATGGAGTTGTTCCAGGTATCTGTGTTAAAAATAGTCATTGAATCTTAGAGTCATCTCGTTAACTGAAATTTATAACATCCTTTGACAAAAATCTCCATTATCTAATTTTTGCTATATAGTTATTCCCCTGTTTATTGCACATTGACAGTTGTCTTTATATTCATTAAATTCCATTAAGGAATGGTTGTCAAATTGTTAGGAAGAGAAGTATTCAGAATGAAATTAACTCCCAGTGTCTGTTTCTTGAAGTTGGCAAGCAGATCCTAATAAAAACTAGGTAGTATTAGAATAATGGAATAAGACTAAATTGTCTATGTTTCAGTTATAAGTCTTCTACTGGAAAACAATGGAAACCTTGAATAATTAGCAGCGTTATTATCTGTAGTACTGGAAATCATGAGTTGTACTTTACTTGATATAAACTTATGGATATATATGAGTTTTCAGTAGAAAGTAGATCTAGAATATCTTTTCTGCTGGATTGTACAATATGATGGGAGTACTTTTCACACCCCGCTGTATACT
>NW_010194466.1:425-737 GCF_000695765.1 Mesitornis unicolor | reverse complement strand
GTCATCCTGCTGGCCACCAGGACCCCCAAATGCCAAAGATAAAGTTCTATTTTGGGTAGCATCTTACATTTGGAGGACCATCTTACAACGAACTGTCATAACACCATTTTATATACACACTTTCGTACCATGACCAGTTGTAATGACAAGAAAAATGATGGGTAAGGATGAAAACTTCTGCACCTCTCATAATTAGCTGGTGTGTGTGCAGAAAAACTCCTGCAGAACCGCAGTATGAGGCTATGACAGAGGTGCAGGGTAAAAGGGAAGAGGGAGATGTTTGAAGAGCTCCGATTAGGTGGAGAATGACTG
>NW_010194466.1:0-334 GCF_000695765.1 Mesitornis unicolor | reverse complement strand
GGAGAGGAATAGGAAGAGAAAAAGAGAAGAGGGAGGAGGGTTCAGACTGTCCATGTTGGTTTTCTAAGCCCCAGGTTCAAATCTGTAACCAAATTAAGAGTTTTTTAATTTATCCCAGAATTCCCATACACTTATTCACCTCCTATCAGGAAAATAGAGATAAAGATGCTCTCTTGTCTTAGTGGGCGATCATGATACTACCTGTCAGGGACAAGTATAGTGAAGCAGGGGGAACTTGATTAAGCAATGGAGAACACAACTGCAATAAGCTATGTGTAACTATTGTGGCTTTCTTGCAGAGGCAGAAGATGCATTTATCAACAAGGACAAAGTG
>NW_010194465.1:0-11903 GCF_000695765.1 Mesitornis unicolor | reverse complement strand
CTCGGTAGGTGACTTCACAGAAGAGAAGTGTGTTTCCTTGATTTGGGTGTGTTCTCCAGTGCTGCCAAGCTAAGCTCCCAGGGTACAACACTTGTAAACTTGCAAATCTGACCAGTATAGGATTTCTTGGAACCAGAGATGACATTTCATAAGAAATACTTCAATATTTTTCTGTTTGTCCAATCTCCTTGAAGTAATCAAGAACATAATGAGGAGCCAGCTGTCCTGTATGTTTCAAAACACCACCTTTTCCCACTAGAAGTGACACCTTTCATAGCACTCTGAAAAATAAATTTTCTGACTTCGCTACAGTAGTTATTTATGCAGAGCTTCTGACATTCACACAGAAGTGCAAAAAGTGTAAAAGCTGTGTCACTATTGCTTTCCTTTCAGCTTATCTGGAGTTAGTGGCACCTGTGGTTCCATATTACATCTGAAAACTCAGAACTATCTGTTTTAGGGTTTCCCCTCACACACTTAACAGTTCAGCTTGCATCATAGTAGTCATCACCAGTAGAGGATGATAGTTGAAACTTTCTGCTTTATCATTGGGAGATAAATCAATTGGCATTAAATTGATTTGAGACAGCTGTTAGTGAATATTTTACAGTCATTTTTCTTACTGGGACTGCTTTATAGCTAAGATTTAGTAAATGCTTGATGACATGTGAAAATTCTTCCAGTGTTAATAATACAAATAGTTACCTCTTTATGCTAACCTAGTATAGTTGAATGTCCTGGTAGAAAATATCTTTTGAATGGAATTTCTGTAACTGCATAAATTATGATGAAACTATTATCCTTCCTAAAGCAAAGGGATGTCAGAATGCTGTATACAAATTGTATATCGCATGTGTTACCTTTCTGATTTTTCCTGTTTTAGAATGGCCAGCATGGATATTGAACAAGTAATCACTCTTGGATTAGCCCTTCTCCTTGCTGTCAAATATATTTTCTTTGAACAAGCAGAGACTGAATCCACACTCTCACTGAAGAATCCCATAACATCTCCAGTGGTGGTCCAGAAAAATGTCCCTGAGAATTGTTGCAGGAAGCAATCTGGAGTTCTGAAAAACAAACAGAAATCTAACACAGTAGAAGAAGCTTTAATTCCGAAAGATGGAAATGGTAATTTTTAGCATTTTAAAGTCTGAAGCTATTCCTGAATATGTGAAACAAATAGTGAAATCTGTGTTAGCATGTTGTATTTGCAATCAAAACTTCAGAATTCTGTAAACCAAAGTTCTTTTTAATTGTCTTTATGCAGCTGAAGTCATAAAACCTGTATTAGCAGAGTCATCAACAAAGGCTACATTTGTAGTTGGCAGTTGCAACTCCGTGGAAACTTCTTCATTTCTTAACGGAAAAGAGGAAGAAATTGAGTTACCGAAAGAACCACGTTCTATTGAGGAATGTGTTCGTATACTTGGAAATGCAGAGGTATGCAAAAATAACTTGGAGGGGTGGGGGTAACCTCTACTGCAACATCTGTTTTAATAATTCTTACAGTTCATTTTCCAGCTTTTAAATGATCCTATTGATTGTAATGTCATTCTTCAGAAAATTATATGGCTTTAATAACTTAGGTGAGGGAGTCATAACTAAAACCCTTTCATAAGTCGCTTATCCTTCAATCAGTAAGGGTGGAGGAGAAGGGGAAGCTGCTTTGTCATTCATGACATACCAAGTCACTGAAACTTTGTCATGTACACATATAAGTGGGTGTTTGAGTGAAAATATTCTGATCATATCCTGGCCTACTATAAAACATGACATTGGCAGTTGGTTCCTTTGCATGTACCCTGATAGTGTCAAAGTAATATTGTTAGCCTTTTTCCTTTGGAAACATTTAAAAGGATTTTCACCAAGAGAATCTGTACTTTCTCTCCCCACCCTTTACATTTCCAGAAAGGAGCAAAATTCCTTACTGATGCTGAGGTTATCAGCTTAGTAAATGCTAAGCATATTCCTGCATACAAACTGGAAACCCTGATGGAAACTCAGGAGCGAGGTGTGTCCATTCGCAGACAGATGTTATCTAAGAAACTCCCTGAACCTTCATCTTTGCAGTATCTTCCTTATAGGAATTATAATTATTCTTTGGTAAGTAAAGGGCAGACAAGTAAAACTCACTGGAAAACCAGTTTCCAAATACATGAAATAAGTGCTTGAAGTGATCTATGTGAATTAACTATTAGCTTGGTCAAAACTGATGTAGAATTAAAAACAAAAAAAAAGGCAAACATAAGGCACTACCTTGTATTGCTATTGATTTTAAACCTAGGGAGATGGGTAACTTTTGTAGCTCAGAGCAGCACAAAATACTTCCTACTGAAGTATGCAACTGCCTTATTTCAGAAATGCAGAATTTTGCTAATGCCAAGCCCGAGTTCAGCTCAAGTTAAAATGGAAGTTTATTAAAAATTCATTTAACAGTATAAAGTTTTTTAAAATAGTGTTGAAGACTTAATAAGATTAAATATGTGTTCCAAATAGTAGACTTGACCAGTATTAGCTGTTGATAGCTGTAGCTGTTAATTTTTTGAGGTGGGAACTGGCTGGTTGCTTTATAAGTAGGGTTTTGGTTTTTTTGCTAAGATACCTTACTGTAGTCACAGGCATAGTATGTAACATGCTGTACCATACCACTGTAGTGTAACCTTCATGATACCTTCTGTATTATTTTTGTAAGGTTATGGGAGCTTGCTGTGAAAATGTGATTGGATATATGCCTATTCCTGTAGGCGTAGCAGGACCACTATTTTTGGATAACAAAGAGTTTCAGGTGCCAATGGCAACAACAGAAGGATGTCTTGTAGCAAGCACCAACAGAGGATGTAGAGCAATATGTGTAAGTATTGTTTGACTAGCTTGAAAAACTGTATTATAAAGCATATTTGGGGTGACATAAGGCATGTTTTTCACATCCTAAAAACTAAAATTCACTATCAGTAATCTTTGTTTCCCTTCTGCTTTTTAGCTCGGTGGAGGAGCAAGAAGCCGCATTCTGGCAGACGGGATGACTCGAGGACCTGTTGTAAGGCTGCCCACTGCTTGCCAGGCTGCAGAAGTGAAAGTTTGGCTTGAAACCCCTGAAGGCTTCAAAATAATGAAGGAAGCTTTTGACAGCACAAGTCGGTTAGTACAAGGGCTATTGCAGCCTTTTATCTTGACATACGACTTCTATGGATGGTAGGAACATTCTGATGGGTTTGATTGTTTTATTTCCATGCTGAAATACATAGTCATTTTGGCTATCCCATGTAGTGTGAATCTAAGAACAATAGTCATTCTGGCTATGTACCAAGGCTAGTAATAAACATTTTCCAATGATAAGTGGTAAACAACTGTATCTTAGCAACAAATACATTCGCATTATGTAATGAAACAATCTAAATGTGTTAAGTATTTAAAAATAAACATAAAAGCTCATTTGTATTTTTAGTGATTACTATGCAAAAAAGTAATTCAAAGTTTGGAATCTAGCCTTTCAGATAATATTACTCATTTTAATAATTAATTTGTGAGGTTCCAGAAAATACAGAGTAAACTAATGCTAGAACTGAAATGCTAAATAAAGTAAAACAGTCTTAAGAATAGGTCTACTTCAAGTCCTAGAGTTTTCTCTAAGACTTATGATTACCTGTTTTCTTAGGAAGATTGAGAAATTTCCTTATCAGTTTTGTTTCTTACCAATCTTAAAAGTGTCAGCCAAGGACATATGTGTATTTCAGCCAGAATCAACTCATGATGCTGTTTAAATGCAGTATTTCCTGATTTTTGTTTGACTTGTGGAGCTTGCACTGTTGCCTTGCTGAAAAACTGACATAAGAATTTCCAAAGGCTTAATTTTTTGTTTATACCTGGTAGTCAAATGTTTTGAGGAATACAACTGAATTAGATTTATGATAGCACTTCAGGATATTTTCAAGAAGTCCAAGGATAGAAAACATAAAAAGGCAGTGAACAGTTTTACAGTGAACATTTTTAAAGCATTTCCTTGTGAGAACTACGTGCATGGTAGCTGAAGACTTTTTCTTGTGCTGAGGAAGGAGGAACACAGTGTTGTTAACAGCACTCTCTGCAATGATTTACTTACATTTTGCCACTTAAATCGAATTTAATCTTTTCCCTTGAGGGTTATAAGTAACAGTTAAATTTTCTTGCAGGTTTGCCCGCCTACAAAAACTTCTCATCAGTTTGGCTGGTCGTAACCTTTATATCCGTTTTCAGTCTGGAACAGGGGATGCAATGGGAATGAATATGATTTCGAAAGTAAGAACCAGTCTCCTTAAGGCTTTTTAATAAATGTGTACTTTAAAAAACAAATTATAAACTACTAACATATGACTACCTGACATGTGAAGACAGAAAGATAAGACAGAGCTGTTTGCAGTGGTATGAAATACGTGTTTTTTACCTTGTCAAGAATAGTATGAGAATGATGAAAGAAAAAACTAACTTGTTAATTTTTTTTTAATTATTATTTAAAGATTCTTGATAATATGGAAGTTAAGTTGGTTGCTCTGTTGCTTTAAGCCTAAGATTTCATACAGCAGTAATTAATGTTAGTGATAATCACAGTTCCATGTAAATACAGGATTAGAAATCTGGTGAATGGCAGCAGAGGGGTGTTCTCTAGTTTTCTTTGGTTTTGGTTTTATGCAAACGTGGAAGAACGTAAAACATGATGCCTAGAGTGGGGGGATCCCTTGTACTGTCTGAGATTAATACTAATTGCCTATTCTATATAAAATTTAGGTCTATCAGAACCACTGCATAAATTGGTCTGCTCATAGAGAGGTACTGAATATAGCAGACCTTTTGTCTGATTCCCTACTGTAGAGAAGCTCTTTCCATTACATCCAAAATGAATTCAGTTTATGTCTGTAGTATTTGCCTTGGTTCATGTTGCACCTTCATATGGGTAAGCATATGCCCATTCACCTAGAATGTATCCAGAGAGTCCATATGTACTGGGAAGAACCACTTATTCCCCATGTAATTCCCAAAGTAATTTGAAAAAAGATAGTGATGATATGGTGGGTTTTTTCCTGTTTCAGGTTTCTTCCTGAAATTATGTTCTTTTCTTCAGTTGTAACTGATGGTCTGGTTAGACTTAATGTAATCTTGCTGTTGCACTGTCCTTGAGTAGCTTGTTTTGTTATCATAAACTAGCCTCCCCACAGGTATATAATGATATATCTATGCCTCTTCTAACAGGGTACTGAAAAAGCACTGGCAAGGTTGAATGAAGAGTTTCCTGATCTCCAGGTTATAGCTATTAGTGGTAACTATTGTACAGACAAAAAACCTGCTGCTATAAACTGGATAGAAGGAAGAGGGAAGTCTGTTGTCTGTGAAGCAGTCATTCCAGCCAAGGTTGTCAGAGAAGTAAGTGTCTGCTTTCTTTTACTTGTTTATAAAAATGCATACATTTTACAAAACTGATGCCTGTCTTACATCATAAATATTAACTCTAAGTTATTTTCCAGATAAGGATAATTCCTACATGTATTTTCAGATACTGCTGTGGGAGAAGTAATTTTTCCTAAGACAGTAGATATTTTTTCCTTTCATTGTCTTCTGACATAATGTGCTTATATTTAATGACACCTATCTAGTTGAAGACATTTGGATTTTAACTTTTTACCTTTGAAAAATTGTGCCACAGTTTGACAGATTTTAACACATGGGGTTTTGCTTGTCATTAAACCTAGTCATTTTTATAATTTCACTCATTTCACTCTTGCACAAACCCAACATTCCCTTCAAAGTTTATGTGCCTTCTACTACAATGGAAACAGGTAATCAGGTGCTTCACTAATTCCAGTGCTGCTTTAGTGTCTTGCATGATGAAGGGTAACCTTTACAACCAAATCTAGTGCTAGCCCCTGGCAAACCTGGCCTACATCATGAGAGCTATCTTAGATTGTCTTCCACCTGAGCTCAGAAGGCTGTCTGTGTGTGTGTCAAACCAAATCCATTGCCTGTTACCTGTTAGCCAGCACTGGCTGTGAGAGACAGCATCCAGGGAGGAGCTTACTACACCTTAGCTGGAATAGTCTTCCATCCACTTCTTCAAGATTGTCTGAATTGGTGCTTTTGTATTTGATGGCATTTTTTCATTTGCTTTTTTCACCCAATAATTTGTCCGGTCACTTTTGTGAAACTATGTAAACTTTTAGCACTAGTATTCCAGGCAAAATTTCACACTGCAGCTACACCTTGTATGAGAACTACTTCCTTCTTGTTGTTGATTCCATTTGATTATGCCCTAGTTTTGTACTGGAAGAGACATTTAAAACTTCCATCTTCTACTGCTCAAGATTTTGTAGCTCTCATACAGCCCTTCCACCTTCCCAGCTGGTCTCATTTTCAGACTGAAAAATACTAGTTTCTCTATCAGGCATGAGTAAAAAAACTGTTCTAGCATGTCTTTGAACATCTTTATCTCTAGATTTACATCTAGATCCTTTTCAGTTCTAAAATTTCAAAAATTCTGGATACTGAGTTGGACACTGTATTCAAAGTGTGTGTGCAGGCTGGATTTATACATTGACATAGTTTAAGTCATTTGGGTTTGCTTCCTAGTAGTTTCCTAATTTTCAAATTGTTTGCATTTTTACAGCTGATTCAGTGGCAGTATCTATTATAACCCCAAGATTTCCTTCCAGAGTAGTAATGGATAGCCAGCTCTTTGGTATGGGGCATGGATAATTTTTAGGTAAATTGGGAATGTTTTTCCCAACCATGTACATTACTGCCTTTACTTACACTGAACTCTTAATGCATAAAGTTTAAAAATTTTTTCAGTGTTGTAGACTTTTGCAGATCTCTCTCATCAGTTGCTATTCCTGCTACACTGGAATATCTTAAATTACGCTCACAGCACTATGTTTTTTGGTTCTCTTTGATTTTTATACTAAATTCAGTGTCAGTCTCTTACCCAAAGGTTTTCAAATACAGTCAATATAGTATAAATGTGCCACTTGATTTGATATTACTGTGCACAGTGTTTATTTACCAATGTAGCACTGTGGTTTGTATTTGAACTCTTCAGGTTAGCTCTGTATTCTTATGCAGAATGCATATTCTTATGTATTCTTATTTTTTGTCTGGAGCAACTTGGGAGGAATGTTGCTATCATGTCATGGTGGATTAGTGGGATATTTCTGCCAAGCTGACTTTGTTTCATTCTGAAGATAAATGAGAATTTGAAATGGAGAAGGTAGCTGATGAGCTTTTCCTAAAGGCCTGTGCAAGTCCAGACCCTTTGCACAGAGTTTTCTGTTGTTACTTGGGCAATGCTACCTGCACTTGAAAGGACTCCTTCTGAACAAAGAGAGAAGCAGGTATCTAGGAAAATGATGACAAATTCCGTATAGAAACAAACAAGGGGCAAGGGTTTATTAACCATAGAGTGTTTCTACTTGTGCCTAAGGAATGGTGTAATAAAAGTTCATCACTTTGTCTAGGTATTGAAGACAACTACAGAAGATATAGTTGAAGTCAACATAAACAAAAATCTGGTGGGTTCTGCGATGGCTGGTAGCATAGGTGGCTTCAATGCACATGCAGCAAACATTGTGACAGCTATCTACATTGCCTGTGGTCAGGTAGGTTTGTTTTACACCAATTCAGGTTTTCTTTAGTTCAGTAATTTTTAACCAGACACTTAGTTGAGTGTTTTGTTCTTAATTTTTTTCTCCCTCCTGTGATCTGAAGGATGCTGCACAGAATGTGGGCAGCTCTAATTGCATCACTTTGATGGAGCGAACTGGTTCCACCAATGAAGACTTGTACATCAGCTGCACAATGCCTTCTATAGAAATAGGAACTGTTGGTGGAGGCACCAACTTGCTTCCGCAGCAGGCCTGTTTGCAGGTATGAATCAGAAAGTTTAAAGTAACTTATCTTCTTAAATCACAGCTGACTTTCATGTTACGTATATTGTGTCTGAGTAATATTGTGCGAATGGGGCCTTTTGAAAATTGGTGGATTTGATATAAAAATTTTAGAATTATCTAATTGTTTTAATGCATCTAGTTTCTAAAGCTTAAGATCTTTAACATAAAAGAGGTGTAAAGCTAGTTGATTGGATGTAATCTGGAAAGACTTTAATACTAAATTTAGCATGAATTTACTTAGATTTCATAATACAATATTGCATATTTTTCTCTCCAGATGTTAGGAGTTCAAGGTGCAAGCCAAGATAACCCTGGTGAAAATGCCCGTCAGCTTGCTAAAATTGTTTGTGGTACAGTGATGGCAGGGGAATTATCACTAATGGCAGCTCTTGCAGCTGGGCATCTAGTCAAAAGCCACATGATCCACAACAGGTAGGAAATGGAAATAGTCTTGTCTTTCTCTGCTGTTTTGCCCTTCTTCCAAGAGCACAAGATTCAGTAATAATTACATTGATAATTGCAACTTATAATAGCAGTGTAACATTTTAACTATCTAATGTAAGTTATCTTTACTGTTTTTATTAGGTCAAAAATAAATCTACAAGATCTTCAAGGAACCTGCACTAAGAAGGCAGCTTGAATACTAAAATGGCTTTGAAATGAAGGATTGTTCTAGCAACTGACCAGGTGCACAGGGTTAAAAAAAACCTGAAGTTCAGCATGACAGTTACCTTCAACTCAAGGACTTCTATGTAAGATAAACTGAGAGTTCAGGGGACTTCTGTGAGACTACTTACGCCTTTGATCTTCAGTGGGTAAAGACGACTTCCATGAAAGAAGTCCTGTCAGATGTCTTGGACATGGCTTTCATTGTTTTTTAAAGGGTCAGTCTTATGTTTTTACAGGTTGAGATTATTTTGACTAGTAAGCTCCTGGTAACTACCAACCTGAAAAATGATGTAATGGACTTTGTACTTTTAATTTTTTTTTTAAATTGGTCTAAACCTGGCTTGAATGCACTAGTCCTTGCCATCTTTATTTTCTGGTTAGACAAGCATGTTATTTAAAGTGATGGGAAGCCTAATCACTTCCCATGAACTCCCAATTTCAGTTTTGTTCACGTGTAAAACTTAGGTCTTAGACTATAAGACAACTTTATTGAATCATATTGGCCTTAGAGAAACCTCTCTCTGTATAAGGTACTTAGTTTGCTGCTGCTTCAGCTAAGCAGCATTCAGTGTTTGAACTCCACAAGTTCTGAAGTGTTAAATATGATCCATACTGAAGTAGGGAGAAATGGTGTCTTCAGCTGTTTTTGTTACTTTGTTCAGGTAGAAAAAATTGTTTTTAAACTGGTAACTCCAGAAATGGTTACATGTTAGACAGGTTAGTAATTTCAGCAAACGCAGTTTAGCAAACTTTTTTTGATAGTGCATTCAAACAGGACTCCAGAGCAGATGTTTACAATTCTTTTAGAAGATGTCTCTTAGGGTACAGTGTGTTTGTATATTCTTATTGTTTTATTTTTTTAAGTGTGTAACATGTCTTCCCAGGAACAGATGTGTATCCACTGCTTAAGCTGACATAAAATGAAGCTAGAAATCACACTGTACTTTAACACGACGGGTTTTTACGTTCTAATTCCTTTTAAACTATTTTGAGGGGGAACTATTTATTTTAAAAGAAATCTTATCATTTTTTCAATGAAAAGTACTAATTAAGGAAATTTAGTGAAATTACATACAACAAGCAGTTTTTGTATTAAAATACTGTACTTGGACCAGTGAAGCAGTCTCAGGTGTTCTTACTGTAATACAGAAAACCCAGGTGTATTCTGGTTTGATTCACCCTTGGGAATATTGCTAAATGCATCGCCCTGCCTAGTTAATCACAGGATGAAAATTGTTAATTATACTTCATTATATTTGAAGACAGGGGTTTTTTTGTTTTGTTTGGCTTTTTTATTTTGTTGTTTGTTTGGTTTTTTTTGGGGGGGGGTGCGGAATCAGTGGATCGGACTGGTTTTCTTACAGGAATGCAGCAGCCCTCCTAAAGGGGCGTTGAGCAGAGGTGCTCTTCCAATGTGCAAATTTGATATAGTTAATGATGAGTTGTTCTGTAGTACACCAGCACATTAGTATCATTGTAATGAGCTCATAAAGCTAATGCGCAAGCATGAAGATATACTACATGCTAAATATGTTATGATGGCATGTAAATATCATTAATGTTCCTGCAGTATTGTTGCTAATAGCTACCATTTTATTTAAGGAAATTTGGAACTACTTTGTTTTTATGTTCATTCAGTGATCTTATTTAAAGTAACACTGTTCTGGCAATAAATGGTGGTTCAGTATTCTTTTTGGTGGATTTAACTGACATTCTGTCTTGCAGAATTAACATTTTGTATTATTACTAAATTGTGTACATTTTGGTACAGAACTACTTTTTCAGTTTCAGTAAAACAATGGAAAACCTATTGGCTTAATTGTGATATTTTAAGCTTACTTCATGAGTTAGTGACATACCTTAGCAGGCAATGTAAAATTGAATGCAACCAGAATATATTCAGATACATCCACTTGTGCTTCCTTTGCTCCCTTTCTCTTCATCAGACCGTTATTCTCGTCTTCTCAAGATCTGTGTTTCAAGGGCAAAAGGGAAGGAAGAAGAATGGACAACTTCCTCTTTTTAAGGCCTCATCATTTTTATATACTGCACAAAAATTAGCTTCTTTAAACATAAAAATCTGGTGCCCAGCATCTAAAAGAGAAAGCAACTCCTGCAAAGAAAGAGCAAACAGAGAAAATAAGTTTCCAAAAGTTTTCAGACAGAGGCAAAGCACCCTGTAGGTATCCAATGGAAAAAAGAGGAAATAAGTAGGAAAGACTAACAGACAGGCCTGAACACTTTACCTATGTTGTTTTATTGTGTTTGAGCAGCATTTCTGTTGAAAAGGAGGAGGCATTCCACAAAGTGGAAAAGTGGTAATGGTTTGCAGTAGTAATGAAACACAAAAGTCTGGTTCACATAACCAGGCTTAACCGAGCTTGGTCCCATGATATCTCAGGGAACAGCTTCCAGCCCTGTGTTGAAAAAGGTACAGCCAACTGGGAGAAAATACTTGCTTACAGGTCTCCTATGAGTAGAAGGAAAATACTGTTTTAGAATTCAGAGTTACCTGAAGGCTAAGAAATGGAAGTGTGATTTGAATTGATCCAAATATCTAAAAAGTCTATATATTCCTAAATATCACATGTGATCTGTGTGGGGTTCTGACATAACACCAAGCCCTGGGAAAGCTGTACTAGGGGGACATGGCTCACACCACCTGAGCAGCATTGCCTTGGTCTAGGCTTTGTTGCCCTGCAGGACTGGTGACATTGCCCCAGAACTTGATTATCTTCACCTGCAAGTAAGTCCTCCAGGAGGGAAGAAAGATCTACCTGCCCTTGTAGGTGTCCCCTTAGGAAAAAAAGAGAAGATTGGTGTTTCAGCTATGAACTACCAGATATTATCCCCACTTTTTGTTAGGCCTGTTTTTCCTGTAAGAAAATATTTTAATAGCTTTTTATATTTTTTATCCCCCCCCTCTCCCCAGTGGAGAAAATTACCTTCCTGAACTTGTGTAAAGTTAGTTCAATCTTTCCCAAGAAAGGGAAACTGTGTGCTCAAGGCACTTACTTTGTGAGTGTCCCCCTTTGAACTGTGTCCCCCTTTGAACTGAGCCCTTATGGCTACTGATTAAGCCCTGGAAAAGGCGTTGCACACAGAGGGAGAGATAATGTATCCTTGGCAGGAAAAGGAGAAGACTACTGAGATTTGCCACTGTTTCTTAGAGGAAAAAAACTTTATAATCATCGAAAAGTGAAGATGTCTGAATACTTCGCCCCTCCTCAGTTTATCTTAAGCAGTCTTGTGCAGAGATAAGTCTATCTTTTCTGACACACTGAACTATGATATTACAATGTTCTGGCCATGGATTGTACTGCA
>NW_010194464.1:23780-39502 GCF_000695765.1 Mesitornis unicolor | reverse complement strand
TCTGTGATTTTGTGATTCTGTGATTCTGTGAGAATAGAGGATAGCTGAGATTGAGATAGAAAAGATGCTTATTTTTCCTCACAGGATATTAAGGCTGGTGGGTTTAATGACATAGCAATTTAGCCACTCAATAGTTCTTTCAAAAAGGGATTGCCTCAAGTATTTAGAAGATATTTATTTGGCTGGAATGATAAAGTGTACCTGAACCAAAGAGCAGATTTGGGCCAGTTCATATTGGAGTTATCCAAATGCAAATACTGTACAATTAGAAATCATGTTTTTCAACACCAGGTAACAGTTGTGTGCAGTGAATCATTCATGATTGCATTTGGGTAACTGGGAGCTATTGAAAGAGTTGCCTGCTGAAGAAACAGAGGCATCAGAGAAACTCCTATGAATGATAATGGACATGGTTTCCCAGATCTTGTCAAAAATGAGTAGGGATCATTATTTAAGGAATACCTTGATTTGGATGTACTTAATCAACTTCTTCAGGATTGTGAGCAACTGATCGTTTCCAACAGGCAGATCTGACAACAGAAAAAGGCATGTAAGAGGAAACATATCTGTGTTTATTTTTCTTTCATTTACAGTGATCAGGAGATCACTGAAATCACACTCAAACACTCACACATGGGTGTTCTCGAACATATACATTCTTCCATATTAGTGGAAAAGATAGCCAATGGCATCTTGTCTTCCATATATACCTGACTTTAATAAAATTTCAAACAGCTGCCATGGTTTCAAGTAAGGTTCTTCCACAAAATGAGTAGTGAGGTAAAATTTCTGTTTCTTATTCCACATAGGAATCATCTCTTTAAAGAAATTAACTTTTTTTAAGTCATTGCACCTACATAACACGTAAACCGATTCAGAAGAGTGTATATAAATTCCATAAACTAATACTCACCTGCTGGATATAGGAGTTTATCAATAACATGAATGACACCATTGGTTGCCATGAGATCAGATTCTCTTGATTTCAGTTCATTAACCAGAAGAGTATCATTCACCTGGTAAAGGATTAAAAAAGAACACAAGTTATCAGGGACATTAAAAAACCCAAAGCCCTAGTACAATGTTCAGAGAAATGCATCCCATTCTGTCATGTGGACAGAGATGGAATGTCAAATCCCTGTTACAAGACTGTATTAGGGAGACTTTTTCAACACTTAACTGTTTTCAAGTAGATTTTCCCTCCTTGGATAGTTTTAAGAATGTTTGTCACACCAGGCTCAAAGCCACTTCCAATGAAAACTCCTTGTGTTAAGTGGTAAAGGAGAATGTTCCTGAGAGCATTTTTGTCTCCTATGCAAAAACAAAAGAAAAGTAAGAGTAAAAATTAAATTGTAATGGATAGTTCTTTCTGGAAATTCACATAGACTTGAGCCCAAATTAAGCGTGGTATGAATGAAACTACCATAAACACATATAATTTGAATCTGTTAAAATGATGATAAAGAGAAAAAGCCAACTATATGACAAAAAGGGACTCAGAACATAATCAGAAAGATGCTATCAGAACTCCAAAATAAAAGTGGCCAGCATTTCCCCACTTTTTGTTTATTCTCTCTTATTTGCTTGCACCTGTACATTCTCTTGCCCTTTTCCTAAATATACTCCACAAATAATTTGCTAACATCATAATTTCAGGACCACTAAGCAGTCAGCAGTACCAAATTTCACCAAGCTACTAAACAAACTACAGCCTTAACACTGTTGTAATTAAAGAGAACCATCAGTAACAATGTAATTATTCTCTTGTGACAACACCCTTCTGAGATGACTGGACATAACTTGCAACTCTTTATATAGACACATATTTTCCCATCTAGGACAGGAGAAAGTCACTATTTCCTTCAGGTAAAACAGAAGGGGTCCTACAGGAAAGCTGGGAAAGGACTTTTTACAAGGGGAAGTAACGACAGACCGAGGGGTAATGGTTTTAAAATGGAAAAGAGTAGATTTAGACTATATATAAGGAAGAAAATCTTTACTGTGAGGGTGATGAGACACTGGAACAGGTTGCCCAGGGAAGTTGTGGATGTCTCCTCCCTGGAAATGTCCAAAGCCAGGTTGGACAGGGCTTTGGGCAACCTGGTCTGGTGGGAAGTGCCCGTGCCCATGGCAGGGGAGTTGGACTGGATGAGCTGTAAGGTCCCTTCCAACCTAAACCATTATATGATTCTATGATTTGGAGTGTTAGTTTTGTCTGCTCTTACAGAGAACAGCTTGAAGAAGATGGGAAAGGGAAAAAACGCCCAACTATTCTAGGGATGATTTCCAAAGTTTAGTTTGACATTCCAAATTGGGAATAAAAGAAAAAAGGAAATCTTTTCAAGACTGTCTTGAAAAGGAAACGGATTCTGTAGACCAGGTTAGTGTCATGGTAGGGCTTCCTGGTGCTCTGAGTCCATGGAGGTTCAGTTATAGGATGAGCTGTAGGAATACCCACAACCTGCCCAGCAGATAGGGTACTAAGTAGAGCACTTCTAAAAAATCTACTTGCTTTGATCACTAATATTACTGTAATTCACTTTACTACTGAAGTACAACTAAATGCTCTTTTTCTTCATATTAAAATTAGCACTGAGATTTTGTGACTGGACTATTTATAAATATAGCATCAAGTTACGTAAAAGCCTAAACATGGCCATTCAAAAGCTGCTTTCACAAACTACCAGATTACCTCTGCCACAATGATTCTACTGGTTATAAATAATATTTGTTTTGTATCTTTCTTACAGATAAACAAATTATTTCTTTATATTCCTTAAAAAAATACATGTTTTAAGGTTTACTTTTTATGGAGAAACCAACAAAATGTCTTTAAAGAAAACCAAGACAGAATTCCAGAAAGAAATCTCACACAAAAAATAGAAATTCTGCTGCTGCTGCAAAAAAGGAGATTATATTAAAATCTCATCAGCCAAGGAAAGTAAGCAGAAACTGAGTCACAATGATAGGAAAAACTAGTACATAAAGTCCCTTGAGAAGCACAACAGAAATAAAGTTGTATTCTTAGTCATAGAAATAATCCAAAATGGTATGGGCATTGGGTAAATAGTCAAGTTGTGAGTTGAAGTACAAAATAATAGTCCTGATAAACTCAATCTTAGTTAAAAAAATAACTATATAGTCCAACATAATCAAAGCAATGATATTTATCCCATTGCTTCAGTTCACAGCCTTGAGACAAGCTTAATTTCATTTTATAGCTGCCTTGTGTTAGCCATTTAGGCTATCTGTTAATTTACTGTTGATCACTAGAGACATACCACACTAGAAGATTATTTAGACAACTATCATGACTTTCAGTGGCTGAAGAGAGAATTCAAATTCACAGTTCCTCATTAGTGAGTTAAAGGCTGTATAGAGCTGGAGCTGCTGTTTATCAATGGTCTGAGCTGGACCCTTTGAAGTCATTAAGGATTTGTGGGATTTTGCTCTATATCTTCGAACTTTGATCTGAAAAGTGCAGGAATGGAAAGTGTGACTGACTTTCACAGAATCACAGAATCACAGAATCACAGAACGTTAGGGATTGGAAGGGACCTCAAAAGATCATCTAGTCCAATCCCCCTGCCGGAGCAGGAACACCTAGATGAGGTTGCACAGGAAGGCGTCCAGGTGGGTTTTGAATGTCTCCAGAGAAGGAGACTCCACAACCTCTCTGGGCAGCCTGGTCCAGTGCTTTGTCACCCTCACTGAGAAGAAGTTTCTGGATGTGGGATTCAAGGCAACCACTCCTTTCACACTTATCCACAGGCCAGATTCACATTACTTTCAAATAAACTAGAAATATTTATAGTGCTGTGGCCATAGTCTACCCCTCTAGTGAGAAATTCTGCAGGAGAGTTTGAAGTATTCACTGTGCATTTATTCTCTTATGGAAATAAAGCATGGCATTTAAAAAATACTGTTAAATCTCATGAAAAACCTATATAATTCCAGAGATTAAAAGTATAAAATGGAAAGAAATTACATAAATTGGCATTTAGCAATATATATTCAATACCTAAATTTTAGAGTACAGGTGATATCAGAGATTACTGGGTGGAGGAAGAGAAGAGAAAGGAAAGGAAAGCTCTGAAAGTCAATACTGCAATGGTCACAACTAGAGAAGGAATGTTATATAAGAGACTTCAGTTTAATAAATCTATAGCAAGGTTGAATGATGAAAGTCAAAGCTAATTAAATGAATGAAGATTTTAACTTGAAAGGTAATTACACCACGGAATAATATATCAAGGAATGAAATATAAATCTATATTCAGGTTGGCTGCTTTATTCCAAAGACATTTTTCTATCGCTTAAGAATGAATTAATTTAGGAAAGTCTTCTGACCTAATCTATGCCAAAGGTAAACTGTTTTATCAGACATTTTTTGTGTAAGAAATACACTAAACACCTTTCCTACCAATTTTACCTTTGCTTATATTTCTACTTTTCTTATGTTACTTACTTATCAATATATCCTTATCGTCATCAGTCAAACCTTTAAAGGCATCATTAGTTGGAACAAAGAGAGTCCACTCTCCAGGCCGTGACAGAACATCATCTAAATCTGCAGCTTTCACCAGACTGAGGAAAACACTGTTTACAACAAACAGACAAAACACAAATGCATTCTGTTGAAATGGACTGACTGTATTTTGGTCCTTCATTTAGATCCTTCATTTAGATCCTTCATTTTTTCTGATTGTGTATCAATCTTCAAGCACTCTCACTAATTCCCAGGAATAAAGACAGCAGAACATGAAAACAATACTAGAAAAACCAGTCTTAAGAATAGTAGACTGAGGTAAAAAGATTTAACAAAAAAAATATTACCTGCCTGGATCAGAGCACAGTTCATGGAATAAAATCCCCACGGCTCAAGGAGATGAAGGGAGGATGCCAAGGGCAGTTGCTCTTTAGTACTGAGATACAGTTGGTTGACAGAAATACATACTGAAAGCTATGCAGTCATGCTGCACTCATATGGAATTGTACTACCCATTAACTAAACTTCCAGACTCTGCTGCATTTATAGCTCTGGATGTATGATCTAGATATCAAGTCCCTGTTGTCCTCTTACTCCTCCCATTCTATACTGACTCCTCTGTGCTGACAACAACCATTCTAGCAGTCTTCCAAAGTCTGGGAGCCCTTTCAGCATACAGCTAGAGGAGAACACTTTTTCCTCCCCACCTCCCCCTTTTTTTTTTTTGAGGAGGAGGTAATAACCCATTCCCTGCCCTCCCTGCCCCCTAAAATCCAAAAACTCAAAGTCCACAAACATTTCTCTGACCAGCTGTGCTGCATACACAGTTACCCTCTGTAGGAAAATCTTGGTGGTGTCAAAACTGCTACGAACCTAAAACGCTTGTCATTTCTCAGCATTTCATGTAATGTCTTTTCGGCTGGATTGATGATCTGTCTGAAGATGTGAATAAAACCGTTCCTTCCTTCTTTGCTTCCTCTAACCATGCATGAATTTTCAATACATACAGCCTGATAACAAAAGAAATATGTGTAGCTATTCACACAATGACACATATTTAAAAATATTTGATAAAATGAGATGGATGCATAATTCCCAAAAGGCTCCTAATATAAAAATAATATTCATCTGTATCTCCTACAGTCAAATTTTATGTTCCTGCCAGGAAATCTGGTATTGCTTGAGAAAGCAAAAGTAGAAAAATCTCAAGTAAGTTAATATGGTGCAAGTATTTCCAAACTTGATTTCTTTTTTGTTTCCCTTGAGAATTTTCTTAATTAGTTCTAAAAACTAGCTTTAAAAATTTGTAATTAATGGAGTGCCAAATCTGGAATCCTCTTTTTTTTTCCCAAAGTCTTCCATGCAAGCAAAGTTCCCACAGAAAATCAGATTTTCATTCTTTCCTAGCTTAAATGCATAAAGATTTTTACTAGATGGTCATAATGATAAACGTTGGAGGATTCATTCAGCATTAGCTTTTGTTTTTTTCATGAATCATTATTTTAATAGTTGGGATACATTTTATCAGAAAGCCCCATTCACTTACTGTGCGATACACAAAGACTCTAAGCAGTTTTCCTCCAATTGTCTCCAGCTCTTGTCCATTGTACAGTTCATTGAGTCCAACTTTCACTTTTATAATGTGATTCTGCAGGATCATTTTAAGAAGACGTTGATCCAACCTTAATGTGTCATCTACAAATCAGGTTAGATATTAATATATAGTGATATGTATAGTGAATTTTCATTCAGAGAAAGTTAACTGTAGACGCTGTATTAAAAGACCATGGAAATACTGAATCTTTCTTTGAAATGCTTGAATTAAGGCTTGGATAGATCTGTGCACACAAAAAATTATTTGTTAAATAGTTTCTGCAAAATGCCATTCCTTAAATTCACACATCATTTTTTGGCACATTCCTGATTAATTATTAAACTAATATGGCAGACTATTTATATGCAGGCCTGTGCCATCTTCTGAATTACTGCTGAAGTTCTTATTACAACTTTGACTTTCTGCACAGGCACCTTAAAACCTTTACAAATTTGCATCTGTGGTGGTGAGTTAATGCACAAATCCTTGGGGATAGGGCAAGATGCCCATGTGGTTGCTTCTGGAAATAAGCAAACACCTGTTTTATAGTCTATTTGTATCAGTTTCTCTCTGCTTTACTGTACGAAAAAATACCGACCTTCTTGCATAAAGTTTGAGAATAAATAAGTTGCAAATCTAATGAGAATAATACAAAGATCAATGGAACCGGCAATTCATTAATATCTTTCCTTTCCCACAATCTGTCTGTGCTTATTTTGCATCTTGTATTAGTGGTAATATTTACATTAACAAGTGATACCACTAAAAACAAGCTGTGCAGTCTGGTAGTTAGGCTTGTTTTGTTTTTTCTGGATGTTGTACATTTTGAAAGGAAGGAATCTCTCTATTTCTCCATGGCTCACTTTCCTTGGAACTTAGAAAAAATATTGATACTTATTTGGAAAACTATCAGCGTAGTATATATTCTTGTTTATTTTGACATTCAGGACATAATCTTTTAGGGCTACTAACCTGAGAAAGCACCATTCAGAGGTGCCAGGAGAGTGTATTGGCCTTCTGGTCTTAGAGAAGATGCCAGTCCTAGCTGTGCCATCAGGTCTGTAAAAGTAGTCTGCTGAGCACCCCCAAGCTCAATGACTTGCTTGGCTGCAAATAAACAAACAAGAACAGGTATTTTAACACACAAGTTTTTAATGTCCTGATTTGGATTGTCCATGCTTTTCCATAACAATAAATCTAAAAGAATCTAGGAAAGACTGTAGAAAACATCTTCAGTGTAAGAAGTTTTTCATACACATCACTGACCAGAATCAGGAATTAGCACTTCATCAATGAGATGGATAACACCATTGCTTGTCACAATATCTTTGCGTTTCACCATCTTCACTCCATTCACAGTCAGACTTTCACCATCACAACCAACTTCAACTGTGTTTCCTTCCAAGGTTTCATAGACAGCTCCACCCATGATGGCTTCAGAGCACTGGAGAGTATTTAAAATATGGAACTTCACAAGAGCTGAAAAGAAAAGAGCAGGAAGTTCATATATAGGTGTTTGTACACATACATTCATATATATATATATATACACACATAAAATTCACATGTAGGGATAAATTATTACACTTATACTATTTTTAATAGTTTACTAGCTTATCTATCATATTTGGTTATTTGCATGCACAGATTATTGAAAATTATTTATGAGAACTGATATTATAGGCCTTTTAAACAATGTCTATGGTTAAAAATCTCTGGCATCCCTTATATTATTAAAACTATACTGGTTATGCTGTGATCTGCATGTAACAGAGTGTATAACTCCGTGACTGCAGATGATATGGTCCAAATGGACCTCCGAATATAAAAAACTATAGGCTATGCAAAGTCAACCCCAGATCTATCTACAAAGACATAAAAATATTTATAGAAAAATATAAAGATGCAAAAATTATAATTTTAAATTATGTTTATATATATATATATAGTTGTTATGCCATACTATATAAGTGAGTTTCAGTGTACTATTGTCTGTAGGTGCCAAAAGAATCAGCCAAAAATTCCTGAAAGCAAACTGAAAAAAACAATTTAAAAGCCGTATCAAAAAACAATTTAAAACCCATATCAAAAAGGTACTCTTTCAGGATTCCATTTTCAGTCATTGTCTCACATTAAAACTAGTCCAGATTCCTCTTTTTATCATTTTCCATTGAGATACTGTACAGTGATTTAATCGGGCTATGATGGAGAACTTGTTTAGTGCAGTGGAACTCTTAAATGAGAATAGAAATGTAGCCTTCCATTTCTTAGTGATCCATTAAATTACTGTTCACATAACAGACTGACACAATTATTATTTTGTTTTATTGTATTTCTTGGAAGAGTAAGTGTCCTGACTGTTATATTTTGTCAGAATATATAGTATGAATTCAGTTCAGCTTGCAGGGCAGAACTTGCCTTTTACAAAAACATGTCCTTTCAGTATGAAAATGCTGTTAATGAGAAAGCTATGAGAAAATCCCACATTCAGATAGCTCTGCATTTCTAGAGGCAGGAATCCCTATTGGGACTATGTAACTGAACTATTAGAAATATCAATGCATCTATATTTTCACAGTTTCCCTTAAACTGTTTTGGAAACTAAGTTTTCAGTGAATTTGAATCCTTAAGGTAAATCCTTAAAGGAATCCTTAGGTGATTCCTAAAATCCTTCAGGAAAAGTCATAGACAGAAGAAATAACTCCTCCAATATGTATGAAAGTACTGGTGCTTAATTTCAGAGCTAGTAGGATAATGTAGTTTCTACCTCCTGACCTACATCTGTATTTCTCATTTGCAAAAAAAGGTTACACACCTTCAGAAGCCACCTTGTCACCCATGATCCTTTCTAAGATTCCCCTTGGAAGTCTCTCAAAAGCTTCATTAGTAGGAGCAAAGAGTGTATAGTGTCCAGGCCTTCCAAGAATATCCAAGACATCTGATGTGATAGCAGCAGCCTAGAAAAGAAATCTGGTTTTTAATGCAGATTATTTAAAATATTACCGAAGTACATTATCTATCTAGTTTCACCTGGTGCCCACAGGTACACTAATGCTAGACTGAGATCAGTCTTATAGAAAGATGAAGAAATAAATTGAGAAAAAAGAACAAAAAATTAATTTTGTGGGAAACCTGCACCATCACATACTGAGTTATCTCCTTAATTTAGTGCACAATAATCCATAAATTCTGATAGAGGTGACAAAAGAGCAGAATTTTTTGTTATTATGGTATGAATTTATAACTGAAAAATGTGAACATTCAGGTTTTGACAAATTAGATCAAAGCAATAGTCTATTGAAGCTAATAATATGCCCTTGAAATGATAACAAACGTATTACAAGTGTAGGACTAAGTTGATTAAATAAAAGTAGGAGGTTTTGCATCACAACAGGAGGCTGAGGGGTGACTTCATTGCTCTCTACAGTTTCCTGAGGAGGGGAAGTGGAGAGAGAGGTGCTGAAGTCTTCTCAGTCAGTTTCTAGAATTTATTTGGGTGTTTTACCACTTTCTATCACCCATTTTGAAACTATTCTTATTTGTCTAGCAACAGACACTGTGTAACTTATACTCACACATTTCATTACCTCAGCACTTGAAGAGAAGACACACTTTTTTATGTACAGGAACATATTCTGTCCTATTGATGTGGTCTTATTTGATCCACAAAAAAAGCACAAGCAGATTCCTTATGTAAAATATACTTTGCCTTTTTATATAGCTAGATTTGCAATATTAGCCAAAGTTCTTAATTTAATTTATTTCTGTCTCTTACTGAACTAAGCCCTCTTACTTCCAAGCATCATGCACAAAAAAAAAAGAAAGAATTAAAACTAAAACACTAGAGAAGTATTTTTATTTTTGTCCACTTACTCTTAGAGATGAAAGATCATCCTCGACTTCAATAAAATCTTGAATGGTATTTCCAACAGCGGTCAAGACACGATCAATGACATGAACAACACCATTGGTAGCAATCTGATTGCCATGGATGATCCTGGCACAGTTAACAGTAACAACCTATATTTGAAAAATCAGGCAGTAGATTAAGCATTAATTTGATCATATAATTGGAATCTCATTCTTACAGATTGGCAATGTATGCACTGCACTTTATGTATTCACTGTTGTTTCTTTTCAGTTTTTAATACAAATTTTAAGTAAAACCTTGTGAGATTTGAAAGACTGACAAGCTTCTGGAAAGTTAGCAGCAGATTTATTCAGGCTGCATTGATTTCATATTCATGTTCTATCTCTTATTGCAATTATTCAGGTTTGTTTTCTATATGTGGTTAATACAGTGATTTTATTGGTAAATAAACATTTTGATGCATTTAAGGCAACACAGTTGAGTGACTTTACCAGGAGATTTCTAGCATTTGTAAAAAAGATTTCTTTTTGAAGCCAAATAATGGATGTGTCTACCCTAAAATCTTAAATGATTCAACCATGTAGTCCAATTAACATAAAAGATCTGATTTAATATCATTTTGTAAGCAGATGAAAACTAATAGTAGATTTTTCTCAGATTTGTTATGATCATATATTTTGGCTTTGTCTTT
Organism: Mesitornis unicolor; assembly: GCF_000695765.1. Taxonomy (NCBI): domain Eukaryota; kingdom Metazoa; phylum Chordata; class Aves; order Mesitornithiformes; family Mesitornithidae; genus Mesitornis; species Mesitornis unicolor. Next base: position 28,857 of record NW_010194464.1, on the reverse strand, counting down.
TAGGAAGAAAGTTCATTCTCATTTGAACTTTGATCTCTAAACAGCAAACAGCACATGTTCATTAATTCTTTCTTAGTGATTAGTCTACACAGCAGATAAAATTTCTTCAAGAGAAAATTTATTTATTTGTGCCAGTGGTAACTGACTTGCTAGATGTTAAACTTTCTGTAACCTATTTTGTTAGTTATAGAAGGAAATAAAGGAAAGAGTAATGGCTATAACTGGATAATTATATCGGGGAAAAAAAAAGAGAATACACTTACCCCATTAGGATAATGGTTAATAAGCAATTTCTGGTCATTATACATAGACACCAGAGTCATGCCATTCTTAAGATCTTTTGTCAACATGCGCTTGTTTACCATGTGATGATGGAGAGCATTATACAGTTCAATATTTACATTGTCAACCAAATTTCTGTGTATTTCCTGAAGAAGAAAAGAATTTAATTAACTAGAAGCTTGAAAACATTCTTCCAGTCAGAAAGATGTACACACTGCTGTACCTTAACATATACTTTCAATATATTCAACAATGGGTATTTCCTGTTAGGAGACATGACTTTGATAACTATCAGTCTGGCTCTACTTAAATGATGCTTTAGTCTGATTTGCTCGCAAATGGAAGACAAGAGGTCTCATCACAGACAAGTCATTGGAAGAGATTTGATTCAATATTTATTTAATTCAAAGCATGACTAAAAGGAGGACAACTGAATCACTACAAAGTACAATTATACTCTGTATAATTCAATTGCTGGAATTCCTGTCAGTTATCCCAAAACTATGCTAATAACACTACCAATATTAATATTTTTATTGGCAGTGCTTAAATAAGAAACATTTGTAGTTACTTAATACTCCTGAAAACAAATTCAGACTCAAGCTTTAGAAATGCATGTTAAAAATGCAAATTATTTTATTATAACTTGTGTAATGTCCTTTTGTAACTAAAATATCAATATTGTTTCTATTCTACCTTATCGCAGACTAGCTGTTGCAGCTAAAACAATAGCTAAAAGAGAAACACACTTTAACATACGTGTGCACGCACACACAAACATACACACTTACTGAATCTAATTGCTCCCAGGCTTCATTGCTTGGTGCAAAAAAAGTGAATGATCCTCGTCCCTCAATCTCTTCTCTCAGCTTTGATATGTCAGAATACTGCTGCGTGGAGGTAGCTCCCACAATACCAAGGGTACCATATACATGGTCAATAGGAGCAACTAAAATAAACATGAGATAAGAATACTGTAAACTCTTCAGTTATCCAGTTTCTTACAATCAATTCTACTTGGTTTCTTTCGGTTGTACAATAGTATTGCCTTTCTGAAACTGTTTAAATCAATATGAAAACAATCTGCTTAGACTAAAATTCCATTGTCAACATACTCAAGAACCATCCAAACACATCTGCTTGTTATTTATTTTTTTTGCTTGCTTAAGGAGCTGAAAAATTAGATCAAACAAAAGTGAATATTGCAATGTTTTCTTTAAAAGAGTTTTGTTTTGTGTGAAACGCAACTGAAATGGAAGTTTATCTACTGGGGACCTTTGAGAAAGGGCATGAGTAAATTCCATCTATAATCACAAAAATTTCAGTCTACTTTGGGTATAGTGTACCAGAATTGTTCTTGTGAAGCCTCTTGCTCTTCTTCCAGTGTATGAGTTGTATTGATTCATCCAGAGAGTAAGAATGATCATAATCTCACAGCTAAAATAGGGCTACATTAGAACAAGATTAATCTCTCCCAATTCTAGGCATCTAACAGTGAAGCATCTGCATGCAAGCTAGTTGTTCTTGGCTTTTTATAGTCTTGAAGAAGAACAGCCAATTCTAAAGTGCGACTAACCTCATCCTAATGTCAACATAGGAAGTCAGATTAATTCATCTAAACAAACTGAACTCTGCCTTAGATACGCCTAACTCTATTACTAAATGTAAAAAGATTAGTTGAGATATAGGGATCTAAAATTATATATTCCTTGTCAGATTATTCTTCCCGGCTGAAATTAATTTTATTTATGCAATAAAGAATAGCACAAATAGCACAAATCAAGAATTCTTGTCTTAATTTTCACTCTTTCTTGGTTTATTTAAAACCTATAACACTCTTAGTAAATAAAATTAAAGCCTTCTTAAGAAAAGGAATAAACAGAATTTAGATATGCCACATCTCATGTCCTGGGTTTCTGACCTCACTGGTACGCTTTAGGTCATTCTGGAGTGGGATGGAAATAAGAATAAAAGTTCTTCGGCAGCTTTAGGAATTTGGCAGCTTTTGGAATCCTCTTCAACCCAGAAACTGGAAGGAGCTGAGAAATTCCAGTTCTGGGCCCCTCAGTTCAAGAAGGACAGGGAACTGCTGGAGAGAGTCCAGCATAGGGCTACAAAGATGATCAAGGGAGTGGAGCATCTCCCTTATGAGGAGCGGCTGAGGGAGCTGGGTCTCTTTAGTTTGCAGAAGAGGAGACTGAGGGGAGACCTCATTCATGTTTATAAATATTTAAAGGGTGAGTGTCACGAGGATGGAGCCAGGCTCTTCTCGGTGACAAACAATGATAGGACAAGAGGTAATGGGCACAAGCTGGAACACAGGAGGTTCCACTTAAATTTGAGAAGAAACTTCTTCTCAGTGAGGGTGACAGAGCACTGGAACAGGCTGCCCAGAGAGGTTGTGGAGTCTCCTTCTCTGGAGACATTCAAAACCCGCCTGGACGCCTTCCTGTGTAACCTCATCTAGGCGTTCCTGCTCCGGCAGGGGGATTGGACTAGATGATCTTTTGAGGTCCCTTCCAATCCCTAACGTTCTGTGATTCTGTGATTCTGTGAAATTCAACCTAAACTACATGATCAAATTCAGTGCCAGCTGATTTTTAACTGTGTTGACTGTGTGAAAATGAAACTGTGTGTTCTTAGGCAGTAATTCTTAAAAAGAGGCAATAATTTCTCAAGATGGCCACCTTTGAAAGTCTCCTGTGCTGTAATGCTTCTCATATACTGATTCATCCATATGAAAATAAGTTTGTACCTGCAGGACATCCTCTTGTACCATCCATCTTCATATAGCCAGGACAGCACTCATATAAGACAGTTCTGTGGGATATAGACAAAAACACAAATAATATGCAGGACAAGTGTATATTAATATTAGCTGAGTCTAATTTTTTATTATTTTTTTTTTCAATGCTAAGTACACACTCTCCAGATCTTTATCACTTTTTTATCATTCAGCCTTTTCTGTACAGACTGCCAATTGGCTATATTTTACTAAATGCAAGGCTTTTGATTTTACAGAATGACTGCCATTGTTAAGTTTAAGTGCTAGGAAGGAACACGGGAGAGTATATGGAAATCCTGCAGAGTTATTGAAACATTATGTGACTAGAACAGCAGCTAAAGAAAATTAATTTAACTGGTCTGTTTTGAAGAGATTAATTGAGGTTGAAGAGAAGAAAAACTAATAGAAGTGGGGACAATGAGAGGAATTGGTTGTTAAAGAAAAAGAAAAACATTAAATTAACTAAATAGAAATTAAAATGACCACCTTTATACTGGATATTGGACTAAAAAGATATTTAAGGGAAGGTCTTGTGGATTGTATGGTGATAGAAAGTGGTATGGTAGAGCCTCAGTTTATCAAGGAAGTCTTTGAAGAAGCTCATGAATGAGAGAGAAAATTAAGAATGTAAAGCAGGTTATAGAGAAGGAAGTCACTAAAGACTGGATGGATGGACACAAAAGAAAGTTCTCTCTAAATGTAGTAAGGATGAAAACGAGACTCTAACAAATCAAAAAGAGTTAAAACAGCATGTCATTGTAGCATACATAGAATTTAGCAATATCAAGGACCAGGAAATGTAATATAATGATGTCAATAAAATATTTCCATTCTTGAATACATGTAAGCTATATGTAACAGCAAACTGGGGCTAACTGCTAATTCTACACTGTAACCCTCAATTTAACACTGATGATCCTATAAGGTATGTCTTCTTAATTAATAAGACAGAAATAAAAGCTCTACCATAGATCTGCTTGACAAAGTCTTCCCTCTTACATGAAAGTGTAAATTCACTAAAGTTATCGCAGAGTTGAATTTGACTCCTCAGAAGAGGGAACGTCAAGAAAATCTTACCAAAGCCTAAAACAAACTTTAAGACATTAGACTTCAGATATTGCTTTTCAAATGATGGTACACTGTGTATGACAGGGAAAAATTACATAATAGATTTATTTTTATAGGTCTAGCTGATGTTGGCAAGGCTGGAGTTCTGAAGACTAATTCCTTGAATGATTTTTGCTGAGTCTTTTCCACTACATTCCAGCTTTTAATCTGTAGACTCTAGTGGCAGCTGAGTACACTTCTCTCATTTTTCGTATACTAAAGCTGACAAAACATTAACCACAAACATGTTAAAAAGAACAGCTTATTTAAATGAAAAATGGGACTTAAGACCTTCAATATAAAAACTACTTGAATTTATTTTTTTAAAAAATAAAGTAGACTGTAAGAGCAATAGCATTACACAGCGTGATTTTAGAAGTGAGGATTATAATTCTGTAATTGACAGCAATCTGATAGAGCTGGTGAAGAGTAAATATTTTTTTAAAAAATCATAGTCTTTGACTTCTCTGTTCAGTGAAAATATTTTGTCTCCATCCCATCATCTACATATACATACATGTCACATTCACCCTTCTGCCATATGCAAATCTTTTCAACTGAGAAGCCATGTGTTGAATGTGTTTGTATTTTAATGTATGTCTTCTTCTTTAAAGCAATTAATTGAATGACTATTTCTTGGATATGCAAGAATAACATACAGTTTATGACACAGATTTTCTAACTAATAAGAAAATTAACCTTATACTCTTCGTCCTTGTTGCATCCCTAACAGGAGCTAATAAAAAAATCTGATTAAATAAAATTATGTAGTAGAATAGGAGTTAGAATGTTCTCCCAACTGTGTGAACTGCTTTGTAGTGAGAAAATATTTTCTCCTTCCATGGAATAGAAAATATCTCCTCCTCACACCATGAGCAATTATGAAAGAGTGCAGTCTTAATT
>NW_010194464.1:0-23749 GCF_000695765.1 Mesitornis unicolor | reverse complement strand
GGAAAGAGAAAGCTGAGTTATAAGCATAGAATAAGATATGGCAAGTTTAGTCTTCTTACCATATCCAACAATGACACAATTAATGACAGGCAGAAAATTGGCTGAAGAACACAGTTAAGAAAGAAAATGTTTCTTCAGCCAAGCATTATGAGATCAGTGTCTTTTTTACCATGTAAATTGTTATGTACAGCCCAGAATTTTTTTCAATTATCAAGGATTACTGTAAATTCCTACAGTAGTATTCATATTCCCTTACATTTGACTGCAATTCGAAGGTCCTTATATCAGTGGTGCTTAAAATGTAGTGAGAAAGATGGGAATGGGATAAAAGGAGTCTATATGGAGGATCCCATGATAAAGTTAAAACCAGATATAAGTCAGTGCAAGATGCAGTTCCTCAGCACCACTCATGTATTGACACAGTGTGCAGGGGAAACACCATCTCACATGATGAGTTATCTTCACCTGTATCTCCCTACTAGTTCAACAGAAGATGGTTCACAAGTGAAGAAAGCAGCTATTCAGATAATAAGCAATGCTGCATTCCTGAGTTTTTTGAGGGTTTTGTGGGTTTTTTTGTTTGGGGAGGGGTTTTTTTTTGGTTAGTTGGTTGAGGTATTTTAGCACAAAGTTGTTCTCAACCTAATCCAAAGGAAAAAGGGGCAGAGCTGCACTACCTTATGTCCTTGTTATTCTTGGCTAACAAGGTCAAGCTTTTTTTTTTTTAAAGTTTATTCAGATCAGCTTTGTGACTCATTTGTTTCTACTCCTTGCTGGCATGGAGATAAAATACTGCATAGAAACAGTGGAAAGATTTCTTGTCCAATAGACTAGGATTTTAACAAAATTTTAAGTTGCATCCCAATTGGAAATTTACAGCAGCGGATAGGACGTGTAAGTAATAAAAACATTCTTAAATTAACATTTTACAGATGGTATATACATGTAAGGGAGGATTTGTTAACATGGAAATATTAACATCAGAAGAGCCATTGTCCTTTGGATTAGCATTCTTATTAAATTGACATCTTTAGTCATGTCTGCATTTATGTTCTGAGTACACAGAGTATAAACTTCTATTAACAGCTAAGACTTTTATAACAAATGCTCTATTATAGCCACAGAAAAACTCCAGGAGTTCTATGACTTACTCTCATACGCACTGTTTTCCCTCTCTAGCTCTGTGAGCGCTTGTACAATGGCAGGAATATTAAATGAAGAAGAAGAAGGTAGGTGATAGTTTTGTGTAGACTCTTATGCCCAAATCCAGCCAGCCCCACTGCTCAATATCAATCCCTCTGGTTGAGGAAGAGCCTTAGGCTCTGTAAAATGTTTTACAGCTTACATTCCCCTAAATTCTAGTCAGTGAAGAGACCAAAGTCACCACCTGACTTTAGTTCAATGAGTCCAAACTGTCTATTGCTTCAAACTACTTTTCCTGACACATGAAGGTATCTATCACTATACAAATAATTTTGCTCCTGGAGCTCAGCAAAATAATGAATTCCTTGTCAGATTTGTGCTGAAAGCAGACTTTCTTCCATGGGAAGACATGACATCTATCTAGGAATATAACCACAGAAGTAGGTTGTTTTCCAAAACTGACTTTGAGAATATCTAAGTTTCAGTGTAAGTAATTTTCAGGAAATAGCCTTCTTCTTAGTGTGTCTCTAGTGGAATAAAATGTAATGCCAGACAAGTCAGTGGTATGGCAGACTTCATGCAAAAGGTAAAGTATTTTGGATGACTTCAGCATGTCCACTGAAGGAAAGGGAAGCCAGTACTATAATGCCCTCTGGAGGAGAAGGAAAGATTCTGATAAAAACTATAAGCCCATAAAATGGAGATGGGGCAAATGACCACACACAGTCTAGTTTAACTGGAAATTGATCATTATTACCATTATCAAATGCATACAAATCTACAATTTGTATGAAGAAAATGAATTTTAAACCATCTGGATTTGCTTTTAAGAACAAAGTCAAAATCAAGCTTGGAGAGACTGGTTAGGATTCCACAGAGTCAATTACATTTCAAAGAAACTTCTGGGGATTTAGAATAATCAAGGTCCAAGCAGGTTGTTCATTTTGATTTCTGCTACTCTAACTTACTGCAGTTCCTTTCTTCTACCTCCTTAGGGAAGTAAGTAATTAGTTACCAGTAAAGTTTACAACAGCAGAAAGCTTAGGGTGACAGCTTGACCCATGAAATTCAGGCCTTTTCCTCATCCCTGGTGGGGCCATGGTATAATTCCTCATGTCTAGACTGACTTCACAATTGAGACTTCAAAGCCACGGCAGTCCTTGAAAGGCAAGACTATGTATTGTAGTCAGTGTCTCACTGTATCGGAAGTATAAGTCAGCTCCATTAATTCATGGTATGCTGGCAGAGCACTGAAAAGCCTTTCTCAGAAAGAAAATGGAAGAAAAGTTCCTCCTACTACACCTTCCCCATCTTTTCCCTAAGAATTATTTCCCATACTGTGTAGTGACATGTAGCATCTTGCAGGAATCTCAAAACCACAAAGCCTCTGATACCCCATGAGAGCAGCAGAAACCACAATCCAAGCCCATTTCAGGCCCTTGCCTGACTACTGTCTGATCTACATATCTGATTTTAACAGGGCAAAAATCCTTACTGGAGGCATTTATCTCACATAACTAATTACGAGTTTGGAAGTCTTTATCAGTTTTACATTAGTAAATATATGGATCATGCTGAAGAAGAACTATAAATACAAAGATCTGTCAACCAGGACAGCTTAACCATCCAAAAAATGGCGGGGGGGGGGGGGGGGGGAAGTAACATTGCCTTTGAAGAAAAGTGAAAAAAAAGAAAAAAACAAACTAGGAAAAGGATACTTTTCTAATTATGAAAGTGTCGTATATATAGATGCACCGAAGAGGGCATGAAAGACTGTAGCCATATTAGCACTTCAAGTGATGCATGCACACTCGGCAAATTCTTTTTGTGTCACTCCCCCCCATTCCCCACCACAAACCTAGACTGTGTCTGCTTCTAATACTTTGTCAACATAGAATTCTTTGACTTTCTGAAAATAACTGTTCAATGAATGTCATACAAGTTCATAAGTCTTATATTTGCAGTTTTAACTTAAAAGCATTCTGTTTGTAAAGGCTTACTTGGATTCAAAGTGATCTATGAGCAATTGTTTAAACATTTATTTTTTTTCAGAATCTCTCATTGGTTTTGTATTTAGAAACACTTATTTAAACTTGAAGAATGGACTGGAAATGTGGATCCTACTTCACAGAATCACAGAATATTAGGAGTTGGAAGAGACCTCGAAAGATCATCTAGTCCAACCCTCCCTGCCAGAGCAGGATCACCTAGACTAGGTTGCACAGAAATGTGTCCAGGTGGGTTTTGAATGCCTTCAGAGAAGGAGACTCCACAACCTCTCTGGGCAGCCTGTCCCAGTGCTTTGTAACCCTTAAGGTAAAAAAGTTTTTCCTCATATTCAGATTGAACCTTCTATGCTACAGCTTGCACCCATTGTCCCTTGTTCTATCACGTAACATCACTGAGAAGAGCCTGGCTCCTTCCTCCTGACACTCGCCCTTTACAAATTTATAAACACTAATGAGGTCACCCCTCAGTCTCCTCTTCTCCAAGCTAAAGAGACCCAGCTCCCTCAGCCGCTCCTCAGAAGGGAGATGCTCCACTCCCTCCATCATCTTTGTGGCTCTGCACTGGACTCTTTCAAGCAATTCCCTGTCCTTCTTGAACTGAGGGGCCCAGAACTGAACACAATATTCCAAACGCAGTCTCACCAGGGCAGAGTAGAGGGGAAGGAGAACCTCTCTTGACCTACTCACCACATCCCTTCTGATACACCCCAGGATGCCATTGGCCTTCTTGGCTGCAAGGGGACATTGCTGCCTCATGGTCACCCTGCTGTCCACCGACACCCCCAGGTCCTATTTACTCATGACTTGGACAGGAAAATAAAATACAACTAACTAAATTCAAATTATGAGTCACTTCTTGTTCAGGCTCTCCTTTCTAGTTTATTTAGTAAATTACTGTTGATCAGAAGAACATTATAGAGAAGTTAAGAGCTTCTTTACAAAGGCAGTAATCTTCAACTGGCTTATGTGGCTAACACCGTGGTTATTTTTCTTCCATATTTTTCCTTCCTCTGTTAAGGAAGGCTTTGGCATGGAAATAAAAAAACCTCTATTCCACATTACATTAACATCTGGAACAGCAGTTGATGTTCATTAGAAAAGCTTTAAATACAAATCTTACTTTATATGGAGTTAAGTTTCTCATACATATAATTTTTACACCTTGTCTCAATATAACTTAACATCTTTATGTCTTAGGGCACACAATCTCTTAGTGACTTAAATATTGTGTACTTAAATATTGCTTGAGCTTTTGGAAGAGTTTTATGTGCTGTCATTAGGACACTCCTAATACCCTAAGACGGAGTTGCAATTGAAGCCTGGACGCTCTGTTCACTCAAGCCTTTCTGGAAATGTCCTATTTGGACCCTGTGTGAGAATAATGGAAAAATAAAAATTATGATTTCCTGTGACAACTGCTAAGAAATTTATCCAAGTAATTGCATAACAAGAGAAAATGTGGCACACTAGAAAAGCATTAGTTTATTGTATTGGGTAAACAATGTCAGTCTCTGTTAAATTATTCAATTTTAAGTGAGACAAGTGTGGCAGGGCAAGTTCAGTACTGAGGATTTTGTGTGTGTTCACACTCAGAAGCTGCCCTGTGGCTGATGAAGCAGTAGTGACTCTGACACTGTTGACTTTTTGCCACAGAGAAGGCAAGGACTTGCATTCTGAGAAAAGGCGACAATTGAAGTAAACACACAAATCTCCAAAGAATGCCAAGCTCACTCAGACTTAATCCGTATCCACAACCTTATTTTAATTTCCTTTCATTTTCCTTCATGGAGAGGTGTGATCTGAGCATATAGCTCTGCTGGGCAGTGCTGAGTTCTTTTCACCACTGGCCTATTAGGTCCCTCTGTGTTTTAGAGTAGGTCACTTAACCTCATCTCTTTCTGTGTTTAAAATAGAGCTCTGAATATTTAACTCAGATAAGTATTGCTGAAATGAATAGTTTCAAGGCTCTTGAACTTAAACAGGACTCATGCTGTGCTGTCATTTTTAAACTTTCCACTCCTTTTGTGATTATTTCTGGCAACAATTATTGGATCAGTCACCCAGATCGTTTTAGAAGCAGCTGAAGAGAAGCTGTAACCCTGTGAATCCTCCCTGTGTCTGCATTTAACAGTTAGTTTGCCTCTGAGAAAAATGAAACTTTTCTAATCACATATTGTATCTCAATGAATGAGGAACATTTTTTAAACAGGATACTTACGCTTTCTTTCCACAGATGGCTCCCTGGTACCAGTTTCTGCAGGTGCTGAAGTATTTCTTTTTTGTTCCCATGACTTGCTGAAGAGCACATACATTTGGGCTAGGGGCAGGAGTGAGAAACATTTAAAAAGAAGCTTCCATATATCTTTGGAAAAGTTTTGCATAAAATAGCAGCAAATACAGTTTCTGTTGAGGAAGAGTAAGAAATGAACATCTGGCTTCAGTTCTCAGGACAGGTGTGATTTTAAGCAAGCACAGTGCAAGCCCCTGGGACTGCCCAGCTGGGTTCCTTGGCAAGCCCACTCTCTCGGCAGGGGCAGAAGATTCCCCTCCATTCTGGTTTGACCCTCTGTCTCTGATGGGCAGTGATTGCCAGCTGTGTCAAGTCAAGTCTCAATATGCCTTACATTTCTCCCTTCCCCCTGTGAAGTGAATTAATTACCAGCTATCGGGTATGGAGCTGTGAATACCATCAGGCTCTTTTCATTAAAGTTTTTGTCTTGGACACATCTGTGCAGCTGAAGGTCATAGGGAGATGGGGAAGAAAAGTGCCTTGTTCTTGATGCAGAATGAAACCCTGACTTCTGTAAATCAATCAGCTATTTTGACTACCAACCGTTTGGAGTACCACAGGCACCTAAGTAAACATTCTGGGAATTACTGGGGACCAAAGGGTAAATTGGCATGTAAATAAAAGGAGTCGCAAATTTCAAATGAGGAATGCTTTTTCCTTAGCACGGTAACGTACAGAAGAGGAATTTCTTAAGGGCAAATTCCACAGGCATTTTGTTGCTAAGTTTTACACTTCTACAATTAAAAAAAAATAAAATTATTCAAAAGTTAGAACATATATTTTATAACAGTAGGAAGCCAGTGAAGTTTTTAATTTAAAAAGCTCAGGGAGTGTTTGTGTATGTGTGTGTCCATGTGTAGCAGGCAGAGTGAATGCAACAAAGCAAGATAGGGTGGTAAACAATTTGTATTCACGGAACATTTTTTACTTAAGAGGACTGAAGGAAAATATGTTTAGACACATGCGTCTCCCTGACACCAGCTTTTCAAATTATTTCCATGTCTCCAAGCAGCCTGGCTTGTAAGCATTGTTTTTTGGGTACTCTGCTGAGCAGCTTGCTGCCTTGCTTTAGTGGGAACAGAAGTTTAAGAAAGGGCTCCCAATATATATTCCCAAGTTACAAAGCATTTAGAGTTCCTGATTTTCATTAGGATGGAATAAAGAGAGCAAATGCTGTGGAATACATGCCAACTCCGTTCAAACATTAGAAAATAGGTATTAAACATATCTGATGTCCCATTACAATAACAGTGAACTGTAATTAACTTCAGTGATTCTAAAACATGTATTTTATTCATTGAAAAATAGTGACTTTAGATTTATCCACATTTTATGAATTTTAACAGTATTCTATCTCCTTTTGAAACTCCCCAGAAAGCTTTTTATTTAGGAACAATTCTTGTAAAATTAATTTAGAAAGTTCTACTTGAACAATAGCAAGAATTCATAGTGAAAAATCACATTTATTATAATATGTGAAGAAAAGGCAGAATAAACATTAGCAAGCACTTGTTTTAAAATAGAAATAAAACCCAGTTACTTACCCTTGGTCACGTGCCCTAATTCGACTATGAGTTAAAATCTTGTCATAGTGAGCAGAAGCAGCTGCTTGTTCAAAAGCATACAACAAAAAAGTGGTAAAGGTGAATAAGAAAAAGATCTTCATCTTTAGTCCTCTGCTGCTTCTGGCAAGTCTAGAAGAGAGAACTGGCAAAGGGTCTGGAGAGCTGACAATTTATATACATGCTGGAAGTTGGTGGGAGGGAACCATGGGATCAACCTGAAACTTCGTACCACCCTCCTTAGAATAGCAGCTTTCACTGCCAGATTCAGTAATCTAAATTAGTACCATACATTAAGCATATAGACTGTATTTTTAATCCCCAATTGACTAATTTCTTCCTTATTACAGAAAGCTTAACATTTTATTCTGCTTACACAACAGCAGAGAATGTTTGAGAAGCTTAGACTTTGACTTATGATTTGGTATTTATAGCAGCAAATCATCCAGAGGTCATGATCATTGTGTGTGGTTTTGTTCAAACCCAGAGGAAGACGTCTGTTCCCATAAGAAGTGCACTGCTTCCCTTTGTTTTCCATGTCCCCACAGTTATCTGCTATAAGCTGTTTAACTTGTGAGGCTCATGAAATTTCCAAACAATACTGCTGTCAATAACCTGGAATAGCACTTGTGTATTGAGGAAAAAAAAGCTGTATTAACACACATTCTGATTCTGAAGTAGTTACACAATCACATGCAGTATTAGCCTAAATATTTTTTAATTCTAACAATAACAGTTGCTATTACATAATGCTTTTATTCAGAGCCTTAAGTAATCTTATAATTATCGCTGAGTACCAGAAAATTTTAATATATACCTTTTAATAATTATTATTCAGTCCTTGGGAACCTCTTGTGAAGTAAGTGGAAAATGTAATTCTGAGCTGTAAATGAGAAAACTGAGGCAGAAGGGTGAAGTGACAGGCTGAAGCCTCCAGTGAAGCGACAGTCCTAAGGCTCCAGGGACAGTTGGTGTTTGGACTGCAGTCCACGAGTTTGCAATTTTCATGTTAAGGAAAAAACTCTGTCATTTTTATAGAAGTGTCTGTGTATGAAAGCAATTTCAAGGATAGTCTATAGATCATTTCAGATCTTTATGTAAGTAAGTAAGTAAGGTGAGTTCTAATGACAGTACTTTGCTGTAGTTTCCTCTTCCAGACCAAAGTTGGGCAAATAATGGGAAAAAAATGCAGTATTGGACAGCACTCTTGGAACCAACCTATCATTATAAAACAGCGAAAATGGAGTAAAGAGCAGCAGACAGAATGACTACTTCCTATATACCATTATAGGTAAAGGTTATAACTAGGCATAGGTACATAAGCATTTGATGGTTAAGATTATGTCTTACATAACCATAGCACTTCATCATTTCTAAGGTTAAGAGTAGGAGTATTTGGTTAAGTGGTAGGGGGGGCATTTTTTCTACTGCAGCCTGTACTCATCCCACCTGTAAATGACTCAAGATAGCTCATGGAAGTATCATCATCTCTCTACTCACTGTGCATAAACTCAGTAAAACTCTATGCCTGAAACTGTCACTGTCAAATCAGCTGATGGAGGTGATGGGTCAACTCTGTGACATAATATTACAAGTTTTAAGAGAATTTCACTGGTGCACTCCTATTCCTCCTATTCAGCTTCCCGATTAATGTTATAAACCTCTCCCTTACACTTCAGAGGTATAGAAGAAAATGTCTACAGGACCGTTATATCTCAAACTCAATATCAAATACGGTTTCAGAGATGATAGGCCAGTAGAGAAAACAGTGATGAAGAGATATGCAAATATGAAGTAATTTTATTAACCTAATTAAAGGATAATCAACATAAACCTTATATCAACCTTGGTGACACCATTATATATAATGAGGCAAATGTTAGTAAAAATGAGTCAATGCAGGCCATAAAAAGTAGTAATGACCATAAGCTTGACTTTCTGAGAAATCTCTAGATCACTGAACGAGTTGCACTGGTAAGTGGTGTAAAAATGCATAGATCATAAAATAGATAAAACTCATCCTTAACTGGAAATGAAAGTATTGAAAATCATCAATCCAATGGAAACTGCATATACTTACAGTTTAAAAACTTCCAGTAAAAAAAAACAAACATCAAAATCAAAAAGCATCAAAAAGAAAAAACAGTCCAACTACATGAATCCTATCCTCATTTAAGTTTATGTCACTCCAAATATAAAAACAAGTAATGAAGCCAGGCTCTGTTTTGCTTGTGATATAATGGTTTGCTGAACAGCACACCAGAGTAATAAATTTCTAATTTGCCACCTAAATTATTGTTGTGATTAACCAACTTGTGTTCATTGCTACTTTATTTTAATTTGTTCTTTATTTAGCAAGGTGACTACCCAACCAAGTAGCAACCTCAGGTTTCTTCTTTTCCTTTGGAGAAAAACCTTTTGCAATATTATACCTCTCAAGGCATGTGATGTTGAAATTCTAATTACAAATGTTGAAAATCTAATTATAAAATGCATTAAAACATCTCATGGATGTGAATTATTATTGTAGTAATAGGAATTTTAATTATCCATGGCAAAAGAAGCATACCTAAAGAATTATCTGAAACAAGTATAGAACAAATGCTGATTTTCATCATCCATGGAATGTAGTGTCAAGAAGAAAAGTCTAAGGTATCTGCTGTTCTGAATTGTTTCTTGTATTTCTCTAGAGACCTCTAGTGGACAGAGCTCTGTAAAAGTCAATTTCTCAAAGCTGTATTAAGTATTTACACTAAGAATTTATCATATGATAAAGCAATTTGTTTTATTATACCTAAAAAGGATTGGATTTATTATATGATGCAAGAATCTTTGCATTCAAACACTTAGGGGTTTGAATAAGTACATTTACATAAGATTGAAGTTACAGAATCATCTATATATTAGTCACTTGATGGTAATTCTACCGATGATGAGCAGAAATTTAGCAAATAAGAATGAAAGGAAATGAAAGGTTTTTCAGGTATGCTCCTCCCAGTCAAAACCTGCAGAAGTTTCAGATAATTTACAAAGCGTGTTATATATACTCTGTTTCTTTATTTTGTAACTACTTTATGTGTATACTTTTTGTTTTATGAGTGTGTGTGGACTCCGTGGAAAGAGCAAATGTGTAAAACAGTTTTAAGATTAAAAGAGAGGTTCCATCTATCCTGCACGTCTTGCTTGAATCCTTAAGTTTCCTTAGAAATGCTGATTCAGCAAATTTGGGATTTTTGTCATTAACTTCACTTAGATCAGCAATTTGCATCTGGAGTAACCTTCAGTTTCTCTTCTTAGAATGTGGTTTTGTTTAGGGAATCTGGTGGTTTGCTGCAGCATCACTTAGGAGCCCCATCAAGCAAAGCATGTAAAAACCATGTGAAGAGTCTTCTGTTTCCTTAAGAGTATCTAGCAGAGAATCACTGGGGCTAGAGATGTAAAGCATAATCAGTTTAATTCAGTAATCTCCTGGTGATTTAGATCAGATAATTGAAAATTAAAAAAATACAGGGTGCAGTAAGCCTGGCTACCAACACAAACTACCATGGGAAGGATGTTCCCCTGGTGTAGTGAAGGATCTGGTAATGTTTAGACCAGATACAGCCTGGTTTCCACATAAGGTTGTATAATATGCAGGGGTTTGAAATATCAAATAGAGGGAAGAGGGCTTGATGTTTACATCAATACACAGAAACCCAGAGCTATAACATTATTATTATTAATAATAAATAATAATAATACTTTAAGGGAAAGTTTGTAAATCAATAAAATCAAGCTTGGTTCGACTGAAGGTAAGATCCAACATGTGAAATGTATTTCCACGGGGATGGATTATGCTCAAAACATTCACTGCAGAATTTCTGACATAAGTGACTGGCAAAGGTTTGCTGCCATCAGCTGTCTCTTTCCTTTCCATATCTATTTTAGTGAAGATGAATCCATATACAACTATTACTGCAAATGAAAGAAATGGAAATAAACCTCAAGAAAGTAATTAGGAAAGACTTGATGGTACATCCTGTGAAGAGGATGATTTTGACTGCATGGGTTGATAGCCATAGTCAGGCTTTTCGGGAAATTAAAAATATTATCCAAGAAGACTTCTTTTTGTTTCTTCAACTATCACCAGTATTTAGATGCTTCTTAAGTTAACGTGCTTATTTTCTGTCACATCAGGGTTTTAATTTAAGGTATACTAACTCACTTCTGAAACATCATGACCCTGCTCGACTGGTGATTTTTTTTGTGACCACTTTTCAAACTAGGATTCATAGTACATAAATTTAGCCATTTCAAAGTCAAAGCTTGTGATCTCAACTCCCCTTTTATCCCAGATGGAGAGAGGGATTCAGATTTTATGTGCAGATGATTTGTCTTCTGTAACTGTCTCTCTCCATTAACAGCAGAGCAGATGGGCTGACTAGTTTGAACTAGACTGTTTAGACAGCCCTATGTCACATGAGAAGAATCCCACCCTTTGCGTCTTCTCTTGGGATTATGTTTCGGAGAATAGACACTTAGAAATATACTGTGCTGAATAAGATTACTCTAGAGTACTACATGTTTTCTGGTGATTAGCTGGGTTATTGCCTTTTTCCTCTGCTATTTCCCAACCCACTGGCTAGCCCCACAGAGCCTCTTGCTGGTATTCTGCCTAAAATTTCATTAAAAAAAAAATTATTAAAGTCATCCTATTAAGCATAGGTACGCCACACCTGCAGGAGCTAATTTTCCTCCTACTGTTGTGTTTATTTATTCAAATGTTGTTAGACACTTTTCATAAATTTCATTAGGTTTCTTATTGCCAAGCTATACAATTTGAATCTTCTGTTTCCCCATTACCCAATCCTTCCATTTATTATGTTGCTCTTCTCTGAACTTAGCCCCCCTTGTCAAAAATTCCTCAGCCAACAAGATATGAAAAAGTGAAAACAATTCTCAACTTGATTGTGTTATGTTTCAAAAGAAGCCAGTACTAATTCTGGACTCATTTCGCTCTTGTCATTTACTGCAGGACTTTGGCAAAGGACTCTTTAAAAAAAAAATTCAATTACATTTAATACACTTCTGCAATTTTTTTTTTCCTCCTCATTCTTCCGCTGTTTTTCACTCACTAAGCTTATTTTATCTTACTCTGTCTTCACAAGCTTAATTAATATATTAAGTAAGGTGTTCAGCAAAGTATTTTAGTATTATTCTTTCCAATGACATCCCACAATGGCTGCATGACACAGCATGTGTATGTATATGGGAATTAAATCACAGAAACCATTGACAGATGGAGAAACACAAAGACAGCTCTAATCCATCTGAATTTGGGAGGAAAGGAGAAAGGAAGACTCAAAGTTGTAGTTATTGACACTCGGATTTAGAGATACTAATCAATATATTGGCTCCTCCAATATGAAAGGAAACACCTATCCTTTGATATCCTTGGAAACTATGGGTGTCTAATTTTTAGGTAAGTCAACAGAAGCTGTAAAATCAATCTGATCTCTTAGAAAGTGGGTTTTTTAATAGTCATATTTTGATGGAAGAAGAGATATTGCTAAATTTGGAAAAATCATTGTACATACTACAAGTTTTCTTTATTATGGAATTATTTTATAGTAATTAAATCTAAAATGTGACATTCCTAGACTTGATTCTAAACTAAAGCTTGTAGTATGTAATATGCATTTTTTTTCCTTTGGTAAACCATCATTAATGTTGATATACAAACTCAGAGAAGGATTATTTCTAATAAATGCTCACAGGATTTTTTTTAGTATGATCTCAGCCATCTTACATATTTTGGAAAAATCTACAGTTCTAAACATGAAAATGTTCTTCATTCTCTCTGTCAAAGTGTCAGTAGAGATCCCAACATATGAATTGTTATTTACTGACAAATTTATGTGCATATGAAAACATTTTAGGAAAAAATGACAGTTCAACATTACTTATATGGTCTTTTTCCTCAAACCTGATCTGCATATTCAGGAGAATATTCAGTTACCCTGAAAAATAAAATAAGCATTAGACAAACTGCTCAGGAAATAGCAATGTTGATTCCTCACCCAACAGCAGGTGATGCTCTTGCCATAGGGAAACAGTTCTTCCTCAGAGAATGAGTACATCATCTGATAATGCACCTTGAGATAAGATCCATAATATTCCCAAGTTCTTGTGCTCATAACAGCACTTGGTAAGCATTTTGGAGGGAAATAAGTATTTTGGAGGGAAAATAAAATCTTCATGTATAATGTCAGGCACACATTTATTATTTCAGTGGTTTAGTGGGTTACCATAGCAATACAACCTTTTGAAATACTTTATTTAGCTTAATCACTTGGGGGAAGGGGCTATTGTGTTTAGAATCAAGCTTAATCAAAATGACAATTCTTCTTTTTTCCATAACTACACTGAACAGCCCACAGCTTCACCAAATATGCTTATTGCTTACTTACAGACTCATCTTTTGAAATCATTCTCACTTGCACTAATTAATGCATGAAGGTATCGTGAAGGACACAGTATAAATTCCTTGAATGGTTACTTTTCATGTTTTAAGGATCTTATCCATGGCTTTGTGTGATTCTCACCTATTTCTTGGTGCTTGCAGAACACTAAAATCTACAGCAACATGACACAGCTGATTGCTGTGAGTTGGCATTGATGCTGGTTTCAAACACTATCCTCATGAGAGGCAAGTGCAATAGGTAAAGTCAGAGCCTGCCTGATGCATCTTTAAGTGACACAGATAATTGTTTAGCAGACAGAATTCATTGCAAGCAAGCATTTCAGTATCAGATAATTCTTTGCTGAAGAAGAGCTGAATTAATAGGAATTGAACAGTAATACTGGCTTTTAGGAGTAAAATCCAAGAAAAAAGCAAGCAACCACATTCATAGAAGAGCAGATATGTGCCAAATTAAAAATCACTTCTTGAGAGTTCATGGAAAAAATCTATGTATAAAATTACTACATTGGAATTCTGATGCAATATTGATATGAGAAAATGTATCTATTATGTGACTGACTCTGAGGCTATCCAAGCAAATAACCATTACCTACAGTTCGTATAAAAATCAGTCTTTGGATTGATCAGTGTTAACAATGTGCAGAGGGTTATCTTACTAGATGATACCACTAAATATAGAAATAAGTTTATGAAACTAGTTATAACTGATAAGGCACAGACTTATTGAACATATGAACATATTCTACTGACTTTCAATGGATACCCAATTTGTAAATCACTGAGTGACAAACTTTCTGAAAGTTACTTGGCAACTTAGAAGATGCATTTTCACACATAGGAAGAATTCCACTTGCAATTCCATGCAAGTTTAAATTGCTTTAAAGTTCTGTCCCCAGAGCACCTTTGAAAAGGTGACATATTTCAAGATCAGCACTACACCACCTGACAGTATGCATGACTGAAGCTTCACTTTCAGAGACTGGAAGAGAACTTTTGGAGTGTAGGATGGCCCTATATAAGGTCAAACCTTTCTCACAATAATATTGGTCCCTGCAATAAAATGGCAGCTAAAACAACATATCAACCTCTGTGTATGTCATGGTTTAGGGCTGGGCTGGCCACTAAATCCTGGACAGATGCTCTCTATTAAACCCTCTCCCTTCCCCAGAAGGGAAGAGAAAAAAGAATAAGGGAGAGAGACTTTATGGGTTGCAAAATAAAACTAACAGATTTAATACAACAATAATACTAATACTACAGGATAAAAATGTAAATAGGAAAATAATGAAATATATACAAACGTGTACAAATATATATAAAACCAATATAAAATCCTCCCCCTCATGATGATTCCATCACCAGAGGCTCTGCGGAGCAGGGCACTGGAAAAGTCCCAGACCAGACCCAGCAGCAGGTTGGAGCAGGATGCAGGAAGACATCAATCAGGATCAGAGGCAGACAAACCAGCAGGGTTCT
This sequence comes from Mesitornis unicolor, assembly GCF_000695765.1. Taxonomy (NCBI): domain Eukaryota; kingdom Metazoa; phylum Chordata; class Aves; order Mesitornithiformes; family Mesitornithidae; genus Mesitornis; species Mesitornis unicolor. The sequence continues at coordinate 8,806 of NW_010194464.1, read as the reverse complement.
GCTCGGACTTCAGCCACTGCAGGATCAAGATGGAAAGAAGGGTCTGAGATGGGAGGTCTCCAAGATGGAAGAAGGGTCGAGACCCTTGTGATACCTCGGCTTTATACTGAGTATGACGTATGTGGGATGGAATACCTAGTTGGTCAGTTTTGAGTCCGCTTCCCCCACCCTGTAGGCACAGACACAGCACCCATGGTGAGACAATGGTCTTGAGCTTATCATTATAGCAGCACATACTGGAAAAACATGCTGCTAGTTTTCAGCAAGTTCAGCCAGTTAAAAGAGACTGAGCTGAAAAGTAAAATCACTAAATAGAAAATTAGTTCTATTTAGCTTAAACCAGGACAGTGTATTAAACAGGAGAGGACCTGACTCTCTGAGACTTTTTGTGTGTAGACATAGCTGTAACAGGAGGGGACTTTGGGTGCAAGATGGGAATGTGGCTGCAGGTGGCTGCAGGGCTTCCCTGGAGGTTGAGGAATAGCTCCTTTCTCTTGTCTTGGATCAACATTGTCCCCATCTGGCCAGTCTGACCTGGAGGACATCTTCTGGGGTCCTATCAGCATCTGATCCAGACACATAATGAGGAGTGTTTCATCCAACTGGAACTGTCCAAGTTACATATCTTGTGTTCATTTGAAAGAGATGGTGAAAGATGCCCTTATTCCAGCCTAAACCCATCTAATCAGAAACAGTTTGAAAACTGATACTAGATTGCATGTTACCTACCAAGCATTGCCTAAAAATGGGCAGCAAGTACAGTAAATAATTACATTATCAAAGCACCATTTTATTCTCTTCCTCTCTGGATAAAACAGAGTGCCTTCAGGAGCTGTATGTAACACAGAATATAGGTATTCTGTCTTTCTGCAGCTGATATTTTTCAGTTGATAAACATTTGCTGGCTTGGGCAATTTCAGGTGATGTCTGAGACTCCTTTTGTAGCTTTTTCAACTCAGTGAACTGTTGCATTTCTTTCATTTACTGAGCTAGTAATTTAAGATCATAGCTGTTTTATATGCATAGACAGTGAAGGAAAATGGTCATTGACCAATTAACGATAATGCAGACAGCAATTTCATAGTTTGATTGCAAAGATAAATGTTTTCCAATTCTAATTGATTTTGGCTGTTTTCTGTGTGTCTGCATGTTTTGTTCTACTGATGGATTTTTACTCCATTATACTTGTGTGTTTTGGTTTTTAGCACAGTAGGTGAATCAGCATGAGGGAAAGATGCCTGGTTTTAAAGAAGTGCAAATTTTCTCTGAAGAGATGCAAATAGTCCTTCATCAGTAATGATACAAAAAGTCTGGATTCTTCACTGGGCAAGTCAGACAGTTAAATAATTATTCTGCTATTAAAATACCCTTGTAGTTTTCTTCTTCAAGCCCAAGTAGGAAAATCCAAGGATTCTGAAGTCTATTACTTCTGAAACAGCATGTAAAAGGTCTTAATGTTAGTGTGAATCATAGAATTGATTGGTTGGAAAAGACCTTTAAGATCATCAAGTCCAACAGTTAACTAACTCTACCATGCTCATTTTAAAACTATTTTCCTGAGCACAATTTCTAGACAGCTTTTAAATACATCCAAGGATGGTGACTTCACTACTTCCCTGGGCAGCCTGTTCCAGTCTTTCAGTGTAGAAGTATTTCCTAATGTCCAATCTAAATTTCCCCTGGTGTAACTTGATGCCATTTTCCCTTGTCCTGTCACTGATTACTTGGGAGAAGTGACCCACACCTACCGCTGGTCACCATCCCTGGAGGTGTTTAAAAGACATGTAGATGTGGCACTTAGGGAGCATGGTATAGTGGTGTACTTAGCAGTGTTGGTCATGGTTGGACTCAATGATCTTAAAGGTTTTTTCCAACTAACATTATTCTATGATTATTTCTACTGAGTACAAAAGAAGATTAAGGTGGCATTCATCTTTTAGTCAGTTAAGGTAGGGTGGATGAACATAGATACTGAATACTCTACAATAAAAGCAAGATGCAAAATTTAAGCCACTAAACTTAATTTAAGCCACTTCTGCAGTGCACTGCAAGTTACAAAGAACATACATCCATTCACCCAAGGTATGATTTTCTATGATATGCATAATACATGAAGCATATTGTGCTCAGTAGACATGTATCAGATGTTTCTTTCTGCAGAATTTATATTATAGAAAGTTGACAAGAGAATAATAACATTATGTACAGATGCTTCCATAAACAGTGGTTTCTCCTGAGCTGAGCACCCAGAGATCCTGCAAGTGAGTCTGGATGGGTTTTTTAGACATATATTTGACCAGTTTGACACAAACTGTCCTTGATGTGAACATGCCATCAAAGTTGTATGAAACAATACTTGGTCAATATTTTGTCTTATGTTACTTCTATCTTGAGTAACACTAAATAGTTCTAGCATGAGTAATCATCAGTTCCAGGGTTTCATTTTTAATGTAAGGTTGTGTCCAAATTAATTTAGAGTTTCTTCCTATGTTCTGCACACAGGCCTTAATTTGGATATGATGATCCTCCCATCTGTAATTAAAACCTAGAGTTAAAGAGGATAAAAAGCAAAAAATGGGAGAACAGCACCCTTGGGTATATTAAAATTGATCTTCACTTCTAACAGATGGTGTAGGCATAGAGGTTAATAGTGAAAAATGTAATGCTTTGCTCTGTCATTTTTAGCAGTGCTTCCAAATGCTTTGCTCTTTGTCACACCATTGCTTAAAACAGTTAAGGTCTCCTCCTATTTCACATAGCTCCCTCTGGCAGGATAAGGATGGCTGAAGAGGAAAGGAAATAAACCAGCACACACATAAAGAAAGCCCTTAAGACTTCCAGAGTAAAGTAAAATGTAAAACACATAAATGAGAATGACGGCGCCAAAATAAACTATAATCAGTCCAAACTGTATATAAAGTTCACACCAGACTTTTGAACATTCTGCTAATATTTTGTGAGAGTTGTGACTGCATGTGAGTTTTGTGTCATTGCAGAGCAGCTGCACATTTCTGCTGATGCCTTGCCCAGACTTGCCTTAAAGCTGCTACCATCAAAGCTGGAGAAAGATATCTCTTTGAAGCCTAGGACTTTTGAAGCGAGCATAGACATGAGATATGTGACAGTGGGCATGACCCAGGCTCTAAAACCCTGTGTACTGGGTAGCCACATGCACACAGGGTATACAGAAGTCCTCTTTGCTGAAGGTATCACCAGAAATGATGCCTGTCTTTGGTCTGGTTCTCAGAAGTTCAAACACAAAGGCTCTTGAAATGTCTGATTTCTGTCTGCAGTTGCACCCCACACACACCTAAGGGTTCAGACAGGGATTTAGAAGAAAGAGATGTTGGAGACTGAACGTTTATGCAGAACACGGAAAGTTTGGGTGCACTTTGAGCAGATGTCATTAAATACCAATGGTCATCTGACCTGGGGCTTCAGAGTGGGGTGTGACAGAAGAGGTCAGGGTTCCCCTGTGCCAGTCACAGCCAGTTCCAGCCAATTTCAGCCAGCTCTGCAACAGACAAAACTGATCTGCTGCCCCGTCTCCCCTCAGACTTTGTACCCTTCTTGTTTATTTGTTCAATAGCAAGGACCAGGGATGCAGCTTGTTGTGAAGACAGGTTCAAACCCTCATCACCTTCCTGGCTTTGTGTTCTGGGAGGACAAGAGGTGGTGTTTTACTGAGGGGGTGTGTGTGTTGTGGCGTTGTGGCCTGGGAGGAAGAGTGGAGTTGGAAGGCTGTTTGCTCAAACACTTCCTAACTACCTCTTTGCTAAGGGGAGCACTGGCATGTGTTGGGTATCCTTTTGTCTTCCTGAGTATTCATGGTGAACTGTCGAATTCTCCCTCACAAGATTTGTATAGTATTACATCTCAAGAAATGGTGTTTTACGCCATAAGAAAGATCTGATTCTCCTGATAAACCTTTTAATCTTTCTTAATTTCTTAATTCTTTAGTCTTAATTATTTGTGTTTGAAGATAATAGTGGATTTGTTTGGATTTAAATCACAAGACAGCTTGAGGATGTTTCTTCTCCATAAGACTTTGGTTAATTTGACTTTCTCAGTACAGAGGTTCGCACTAGATATCTTTTCAGCAGCTACCCTCCAGCTGTATGGTTTATGAAATGAAAAATTAAACATATGCGTGTATTTCAGCAAATAAATAAATCAAGTTATGGTGCATATTTAGTTCCCAAACACTGTTTTATTTATTTTCCTACTCAACCGAGGGCTAACACTTGCCAGTCTTTATAGGTCCTGAATATCTAAAAATTTGTGATCCTGCTGTGATTATTTCTGCAAGCAACGTTTCTTTGTAGAAACAGCTTCTGGAAGCAGTAAATATTAATTTAATGTATTTCAGAGAATGATTATGGAAAGTAAATTTGCTAGAACACCCCCTGTAAACATAGATGAGCCAAGGAACTCAACACTGGTTTTGGGTTGTGGTGGTTCGTACCTGTTGCAGAGGTGGGAGGTGTGGGTTAGCGTGTGTTGTGTGTGTTCATGTTGATGTGCAGACCTCAGAGAAGCTTGCTTCAGCTGCCACCTTGCAGTGCAGAACAATATACCATACTTGAAAATCCTTAGAGGCTGCATAAATCTTAAGCTTAGAATGACCATTGGCTAAGTAAATAACTCCGATTCTAAGTGAATGATCCCTAAAATGAAAATATGTTTGACAGCAAAATAAAGAAAAGATGGAAGATAATTTGTGGTATTACTACCATTCAAGAATAACCAGAGTCTGACCAGCATCAAAAGAAAGCACAAACTAAAGCTAATGAGTTCTTCTATTCAATAAGAAGTGTTGATGTGGTTACAGCAACAAGTTCCCCTCCTTGCATGACTAAACTGTTTTTGTCTTACACTAAACATAGAATTGGAGGTGCTAAATGGAGCTCACTGGCTAAGTTCAAAGTGAGTTCTTCCAGGGAAGGTGAAACATTCCTGTTTTAGGAAGCATCAAGTTACGGCAAAGAGCAGCAACCAGACAGAGCTGCTGCTATTACTCTTACTGCCCTCAGAGTAAAAGCTGTGCCTGAGGAGCTATGTCTGTGGAAGGCTGTATTCAGATTATGTTGCTTAGCCCTTTCGGACTACTGAGGACTGATAAAGCTGCCTTTCCCTGAGCCTGAGCCAGTGCTATGGCTTATGATCAGGAAATTATAAATGGAAACTGAATGCAAGAGTTTACTTCAATCAAATGTCTTGTATTTACCCTTTATCTAACTGCTGAAGTTCATAAGTGTTGATAAGTGTCATGGAAAGGAGGATCCAAATCAGAAGATGAACCTAATACACAAACCAAACAGAACTGAGAAGAGTTCCTTTTGTTATTACTAAAAAATTAAGTCTAGGAGCAGTTTGATATGAGCTCAGTGGAATAAACAGAAGCCTCATGGTTAAATATTTTATATTTGAATATTTAAAATTATTTTCAGATAAACACCCCTAAATTTATCAAAAAGTTTTTTTTAAAAATAAACTAACTTATTTTGCACTTCAGCTTTACAGCTGAGTCGTGGTAAGCTCAGATTAAAAATAAATGACCAGGCATAAACATTAAAAAGGAATTTCAATGGCATCTACTCTACTAAAGAAGGTTATGTTCCAAAACAGAGTTTTCCTTCATCTGTTTTATACATTATAGCCTTATCAAGTTACTGAATGGCAAAGTAAACAATTCTCTAAGGACTGCAGATGCTGGAATGAGAGTAATGAGTCAAAGAAAGTTATAGTTAACCCTGGCAGGGGTCCTCTAGGAAGTGAATAAGTATCCTCTGACATGATGAATAGCAGGAGTTTTAAATGAGTCGTGGCATTTTATAAAGTAAATCATAGTTACTTTAACAAACATGTTACTATATAATTGTCTGTGGCAATGATTACAGACTATCTGGAAAATGCAGTCTTCTCCAATAGAAAAAAAACACTGAGTTTAGAACCTTTGTATGCTTTATAACCTACTCAGAAGCAAAAATTTCTTTCTATTCCCACACTCCTTGTAAGAAAAAGCATGTCAGTCTGTGGCAGATGCACTCACCCCACTAAAGACCTGAGAAAGACCCAACAAAGACAGTGCTAAAGTTTCTGGCCCTGGTGGCGCCAGGACTGCCTCCCCCCTCACAGCTCATGTCTGGGCCACACAGTGGGGGTCAAAGGCGGGAAAGTTGGGGTCCTCAGCCAGTAGGGGCTGACACGACCATGTATTGACCACAGATCAGATTCGACCAGGGTATAAATGGGGCCCCAGCGGAGGACTCATTTGAGTCGGTCCTCCTCGGAGCAGCGGGTCTGCAGTCGGGGGCTCTCCCCTTCAGTTGGGACGCCACTTAAGGTAACTTCTCGAGATTGAGAGCCCTCCCTTTTTGGTGAGTGAGTGCACATTTTGGATCGTTTGGCCAAATCTTAAGAATTCTTAACTCAGCTGTGTCTGGTAATATTCCCAACCGGCATATCGAACCTGTATTGGTTAAATGTCAGTGGGATGTTGTCTTGGTGAATGAAGTTTGTCTGCTTAATTTCAGTTGCAGATTAAAGCTTGTTTGAGTTCATTATTTGTGTGCGTGTAGCCATTTTGGTGCGATTCCGTGACACAGTCTAAAAGAGAATCTTAGGTGCTGGAGGAATCAGGTGCTTTGCTAGCAACCCTCCCATCTCCTCTACTGAGGGCTTGTTCTCAGGAAGGGAAGGTTGACGATACTGGACACAGACCTCTCAAGGATGAATGAGTTTCATCATGTGAAGAAGCTTAGGATTGGTCGTGGGACTTCGCTGACCTCAGAGGGATATTCTGTGTACACTGCTCAGTGTCACATTGCAGGATTTATTCCCTAGTGTTGTTTACCACAAAGTAGCCTTCATCACCAGGCTCTATACAGTTCTTATAGCTGTAAGAGGTGAGAATTTGACACCTGGGCAGTCTACAAGCAAAGTCTTCAATCTTTCAAGTTATCCTTCTCGGAGGCTTCCAGGAATGCACTGCATTGCAAATCTGGAAAATCAGCAATGAAATTGTCAGTGTAGAGGCTATGTATATATGGCAGTTCTTCCAGCTACACAGTTTGAATTTCAAGCTCTTCAAATGTAAAAGAATAAAGATAGAGAAGAATTAATCAGGAAAGCACCTCTGGAGATTGCCTTATCTAGTCCTTTGCTCAGAGCAGAGTAAGCTAGAGCAGGTTGCTCAGAGCTGTGTCCAGTCAGGTTTTGAGTATCTCCTGGGAAAACCACCCTTACAGTGAAATGTTTTTTCTTTTATTTAAATGTAATTTCCTGTATCTCAGTTTTTGCTTATTGCCCCTTGTCTATTCATGAGATACCTCTGGATATCTGTTGTCTTTACACCCTTCCATTAAATATATGGCTTTTTAAAAACAGGTATCTAAGATCTTTCAAAAAGTATCTATAAAGAGTCAGCTGATTCTTGTGTAGAGCAGAATGTGATTTTTCTTGTTTCTGTGAACTGATGAACCAGGGATGTAACAGTTCAGCAATCACTGTCTTATTATTAAAATGGCAACAGAACCCAGGAGATTTGTGCATGAAAACTTACCTGCATGAAAGCATGTAGGCAGCTTTAAGTCCAATACAATATTGCTATAAAGCCTGTAACAGACTTTTTATTCTCTTTTACAGATGTAGCAAAGGGTGCTTCACATCACTCTCCCTTTGAACTCTGGATATAAAATCATAAACCTTCAGCCAGGATAATTGCTCCTATAATAGTTTAATTTCAGGTGTTCTAAATTGGCCTATCATTATTGGAGAGTTCAGCTTCTTACATAGAGAATCAATCAAAATGAAAGTGTGTTTTAAACAAGTTTAATTTGCTGTGGTTAATTTTTGTGTTTCTTCTACACAATGTTTTTCCAAACCCAAAAAGCAGGCATGGATCTTACACTAAACCAAATTACATTCCAATAAATACTTTGTGGATATGAACGAACTTTAAGAGCTGCTTGGAACACTTTGACTGCTTTGCCTTAGGTAGGTGAAAGCTTAACAAGGATCAGCCACTATGAATCTTGCTCATGTTAAAAAGCTGCATGTAAACTGGTAAAACCTCAATTTAAAGTCCATGTTATGTTCTTAAAAAAAAATAATGTGGAGTCATCTAAATAAGTCTGTCTTCTCAACTCAATATTTCTAGAAGGTGTATATTTAAACTAGGATCTCACCTGCTCAGGCTTTCTAGGGCATGGTTGTCTCAAAAACTTGTAAGAGATCAGACAGTGCCTGATGAACAGAGAATTATGTTTAAATTACATCACTCAGAAACACTACAGACTTTTTTTTCCCTTACCACTGCTATTTAGGCAGACTGATAATTTAACAGTTTTCTGACAAAATTTCCTGAAATCCTTTTCACAATTCTAATTATTTTTTTCACACCTATGACATTGCTGAACAGAGAGCTCTAGCTGGAGTCAGGAAAAAGTTTATGATCTTTGGAAGAAGGGGCAGGCATCTGTAAGGATTGTCTGGCTTGAAGTTCAAACAGGTTTTGGTAATGTCCAGAGCACCAGGTGACTCACCGGGGGTTGCAAGAGTGACTCAGCCTTGGATTGCCTTGAGGCCCTATGTCTGCAGAGACAACACATGGGGAGCTGCATAGATAGCTCAGCCTTGAGTTGTCCGATAAGCCCAAGACTAAAACAGGGCAGTGCCGCACCACACAAAGAACAGAAACCCGAGTTGAGCCTTGAAACCACTCAACAGATAATATGCCCTGTTAAATTGCCAGAAAGTAAAGCAAAGCAAGCTGGAGGACGTCTGTATGGCTCCAAGGGACCAA
>NW_010194463.1:0-4964 GCF_000695765.1 Mesitornis unicolor | reverse complement strand
CTGTGGAGGGGGAGACGAAAACGGAGCGGAGTAATGCCGTTAGAGGGATGTGTCCCCCCCAGTGGCGGAGTGAACCGTACCGCCACAGTACTGCACAGGGCCAGCGGGCGAAAATAAGCCAACTCTTTCATTTGTGTGCTGAATCACTTGAAGTAATTACACATGTGGATAATTAAACCAGGTTTCATTAAAAACAAGTAGATTTTCGGGGGGATGGGGGGGACAAAACAAAAACAAACAAAAAAAAAAACCAACCCTGAACTCGGTACCTGGTGGTTCTGATCTCTCAGACAAATTCTCCCTTGTCACTCCCAGGAGTCAGGCTCTGGGCCCTCCCTGAACGTGTGGCGTGAAAGCCTCCCAAACCAGCACCTCTGGCTCTGAGAGCCAAGGCAAGCTGCAGGACACGTGCTGGCACAGGCAGGCCTGATAGTAGCTTCTTGTCATAAACTTAAATAGAATTTTAAAATTAAAATTGCCTGATCTGTGTCACTGGTATGGCCCATTATATTTTGCAGGCTGGTTCTACAGCATATGAAATATGTCAAATCGTGCTGATGGACTCTTTTTTTTGTAGCTACTTGGATCTCAAATGAGAGTAGCTTTAGACTGTTGTAAATTTGTGTTTCTGGTGGGGAAGAAAAAAAAGTCTGTTAACTGGAGCTACCTTAAAAATATTCTGTGGTTGCCAAGGTAGAGCCTGATGCACTTTTACACACAATAGAAATTATTTTGGCTTTACAGTTTCTGAATCTTCCGTAACTCATCCATATCCCCATAAAGTCATCAGTCATCGATTATTTCTGTGTACAGTAAGTGTCAACTCAAAATCAAATGTGTTTTTCTATCTTTAATCACATACTGAGATGTCTGATTTAACTGTCAAATTTGTAGCGGTTCCATTTAATCTTATTTGTGACTTTATCACTTTTTTGATGTTGTGTAGTTGTAACACCCCTGCCCCTGAATACATGCTTAAAAATAGGCTTTAAGTGATAGCATCAGTTAGATGACACATTTCCCTGTTTTAGGCTGGGATTATGTTGTGGTACTGCACACAGAGACATATTTGGGTTGTCCAAAAAGTAATTGCAGGGTTTTTTTAATAGATGGACATACATGTCTTGAAATTTAACTAACTTCATTGTAAACCACAAATTCATTATGTAACTTCACGGCTGACAGTTCAAGCTTGTTTTAGAAAAAAAAAGTGCACAATTTTGCTATTTATTTGGCATCAATTTCAAAGGGGAAAATCAAAAGGAACATTTGCATCATATTTTGCTGTATTACTTCCAAAAAGAAAAAAATGCTGTGCAAACTCATAAAAAGTTATGTGATGCGAATGGTGAAGATGCCTTCAAGCTTTGGCAGCATCAGAATTGGCTTGCTAAATTTCAGTCCGAATATTTTGATGTTAAAGATGCACCACGCTCAGGAAGACCAATCAAAGTTGATAACGACAAAATAAAGGAATTTATTTAATCCAGTCAGCATTTAATGACATGAGAGATTGCTAATAATCTTAACATGTCACGATCAATCATTGAAAACCATTTAAAACAACTTGGATTTGTTAGGATATTTGGGTACCAGATGAGCTCCAAAGAAATTCGTCTCATTAAGCTCATTGACATCTGAGATTTTCCTTTGAAACGTGAGGAAAATGATCCATTTTTGAAACATATGATAGCAGATGATGACAAATGGATTGTCTACAACAAACAACAAATTAAAAAGTTTGTGGAGCAGGTGTGATGAACCAGCTCAAAGCACTCCAAAAGCAGATACTCACCACAGGAAGGTGATGCTGTCAGTCTGGTGGGATTTCAAAGGTCTTGTGTATTTTGCATTGTGTCTAAGGAACCAAACCATTAATCCAGATGTGTACTCTCGTCAACTGGATAAATAATGATGCCATCAAACAGAACTAGTGAATCACAAAGGTATTGTATTTCTCCACAAGAACGCTAGACCACATATAATGTTGGTCACTCATCAAAAATGGTTGCAGCTTGGATGGAATGCGTTACCACATCCACCATATTCACCAGACCTGGTACCATTAGACTACCATTTGTTTTGTTCTTTACAAGATGCCTTGAATGGTAAAATCTTTACTGCTGATGAGAATATCAAATTGTTCTTGAAACAGTTTCTTGCCAAAAAAGTTAAGAACTTTTTTGAGCATGGAATCATGAAGTTGCCTGAAAGATGACAAAAGGTAATTGAACAAAATGGACACTATGTTATTTAATAAAGTTTTAGATTTGCATGAAAAAATTGCCTTTCATTTACCCAGAAAAAAATGCCATTACTTTTTGGCCTACCCGATACATTACTGAAGATTTTGTGGTTGTATAATGAGTAAAAATCTGTCCTTAGAGTCTACCTGACAGCCATTAATTAGGGTGTTATACAACAATAGTGTCAGGAAAGAGGCAAATGTATCTAGAACATTTACAAGTTATCAAAAAAACTTTCTTTCTAAGCCACTGGATCAGCAATCTGTTTAGAGAATCCTTTCACTCTGTGTGCCGTTTGCTCTGTTGACTTTGGATGTGTCACTGTGACCTCTGAAAATCCACGTGTTAATGATGTGAAACTTCCCACTTTAAGGGTGAAAAGTGGACACATTGTGAGATTGTCTGGTAGCTAAATTAAACATAAATTAAATCTGTGCCTGTCTAACTGTGGCAATCTATAACTAGATTATAACTGAACAGTGCTTAAGATTACTTTTTTAAGATGACTATTGTTTCCATAGCCTTATGGATGTAGGGTTGAATTTACTTAAGTGAAACACTTTTGAACATGCTTCTTAGAGAGCAGTGATTGCCCTGAAATCACAATGCCTCTGTTTGCTAAGATCAATCTCTGTTTGCAAATCACTCTGAGCATGTTTAGCTCCTATTTCATTTTCCTAGTTACTTTTATAGGTTTCTTCAACTTAACACTGTATATCATGTATCTGATACTGTATGAAAATCATTAGCCCAGTAATCCATAAAATCTCTTGGAAACAAGACAGATACATACACGCATGCGCGCGCGCGCACACACACACACACACACACACGTATGTGTATATATATATATAAAGGGAGAGAGATGAAATACAGTGATGCTTTCTATATTTCTCCAAAGGGGTTTGCCTAAAACCCTTTAATGACAGATTTCATGTGTATAGACATTCTGCTCCATGAAATAACTCAGATAAGGATAAGACAAGCATTATTACCCATATTCCTTTATTTGGTGCATGACCTGACTCCATTTACTACCCAAAATCCTGAAACTGTATCAGAACTATTGCAGTGTATATTAATTGCTATAGTAGTTTTATTGTCATTGAGTTGTCCTTGAATTAAGTCTAGAGTGATTCTGCCTTGATCTGTAATATTTACCATGGGGGTTTTGTGCATTATTGAATTAGATAGCAAAACATTAATTAATTTTTGGCTTTTATCTTTCATATTTCTGATATATTTGCTCAAAACATCAGATTGCAAGCATATGTTTTTATGAGTATCATAAAGCTATATGAGCTACTAGGAATGGGAGTGGCTGTCTTTACATCACTTCATGGAATATGATTCTATGATTCTATGATAAAGTTGCAGATTAAATGTACATTATTAATACACATGGTAGTATGTATGCAGCCTAATCAATTTAACCAGGAAATATATACTGAAATAAAGGCATGAGTCACAGAAGCAGAGGCCTGACTGTGTTTCCCGGGACTAGTCAGCCAGCATCGGTCAGGGTTGCAGATCAGACCTTCACATGGCCTTGGCAGTCTGCTGGCTCCAGCCTGAGCTTCTCCAGCAGCTGCCATCCTGCACAGCGCACGCAGCAGAGGCACCTTCACGAGACTTTGCAGAGCAGCTTTTTTGCAGCTGGTGGCTCTTGAAGTGTTCTGGATTTTTTCATGATGCAACATCTCTGGTATTGATGCTGTTTTGAAGACAACACCACAATGCTGTTCTGTGGCCTTTCAGAACCAGATTCTTAAAAAACACACTTACATTTTCTTAAAGAATTAACACTTCACAGAATCACAGAATCATAGAATAGTTTAGGTTGGAAGGGACCTTAAAGATCATCTAGTTCCATCTAGTCCCTGCCATGGGCAGGAACACCTACCACTGGACCAGGTTGCTCAAAGCCTTGTCCAACCTGACCTTGAACTCTTCCAGGCAGGAGGCATCCACCACTTCCCTGGACAACCTGTTCCAGTGTCTCACTACTCCCTGTATATTATTTTTAAAATAGGCTGTGAAAAGAGATTATTGATATAGTCACTTCAGACAAATAATGAGTATCCCTATAGTTTCTGTACATTGTTTCCTCCACCAATTCTGTCCTAGGCAGATTCTTAAATCTAGAACATAGTTAACACTTAATAAAGTTTTCTAGAAGATTTATTTTTAATTCTGGATGTTGTATATTTAACCTCTGTTACACAATTAGAAACACAAAGGCAGTAACAGAGGCAATGAGGTCAAGTAGACCTAGTGTATGAACAAGTCAAAATACTGAGGAAGTTAGGCTGTCATGTTTTTGTCATCTGATTAAACTTTACAGGGTCAAAACTCACTGACACTGACTGAAGTCTAAAGTACAGTAAATATTTTAGTATCAGAAGAATTTACAAGTTGCTGTTTATCATATACTTTTTTAAAATGGGATTTTTCAGTATTTCTGAAGATGATTGTGTCTAATTTTCCTGAGTGTTGCCAACACTGATTTAACAGCAAGTAAAAGAACCCTTGTTTAACAGGTTAGAGATGATGCATATATCCAAACATTCCCAAACTTAAGGAAAATGTCAACATTTCATTGTTGTTTCATTGTCAGTACTGCTATACCACCAAGGAGCCCCAGGCCTAGGTGGATAACTAGCTGTAACTACCAGTTACAGCTTAAAAGAGATTTTTATTATTATTATATTATTACAT
>NW_010194462.1:76461-83625 GCF_000695765.1 Mesitornis unicolor | reverse complement strand
AGATCTTTTCCAACCGAGCGATTCTGTGATCCTCAATTGCAGGAGACATTGCCTATTTCCTCCATAGGCTGTGTTAGTCTCTCACTAGGTTTTGGCCCCAAAGTGGTTGCAGCAGTCATTTTTATCTAGTATATTTATCAGTTTGTAAATGAAATTTAGCTCCCAAAAGAAAAGGAGGGCCTTAGTTTTCCCTGTGCTGACACAATTAATGAAATTAGAAAGGTGCCTCTAACCCATGTTGATGTGCTTTCTTTCATCCAGGAACTGGGCTAATCCATGAGAAATAGAGCATTCTTATAGCTGCTCCAGTTCACTGCCAGTTGCCTGCTGGGGCATAAGGGGTGGACTGGCCACTTGGACTGAAAAAAGGGGTTAGGAGTTTAGATGTTCAGCAGAACTGGCATAGGTTATTCAGTATTGTCCCAAGAATACCCCTGCAAAGAAAGCACTCAGGCTGATTAGCCTAATTTTCCAACTCTCTTGCAATGTCAGAGTAAAGCAAAAGCAGCATTTGCAACATGATCAAGGATTATGCCCTTTTTGTTTAAGAGACCAGGCTGCTTTTCGCAGATGACCCCTCTTGACAATTTTGAGATGGAGAGTTGTTATAACTAGCCTTAAAACAGAAGCTGTGCAAGCACGTGATGTTGGATCGTGCCTTAACTGTGTTCTGCTGCTGCAGTAGTGAAGCCATCAGTGAGCAGGCAGACAGTTATCCACATTATTCCATGCTCTGCGGTGGGCCTGTCCACAAGGGATTAGACCAAATCTGCTAACCTCGTTTCTGTTATATAACCTAAGACAGATCTGAACTCTTTTCTCCAGAGGATTGTATGTTAAACCAGAATATCACCTCCCCCTAACCCTCTTCAGCTGTAGTTCAAATTAGGTTTTGCTGCTATCTTAATTCATACTGTACTGTAATGAAAATTGAATTGATAGACATGGCATGTGGACATTGTGCCTAGACATAACCAGGTTACTCATATGTAAGTTTTATTAGGTATCTGCTATCAGTGCAGCTCCTCACAGCATAGAGTTTAAGAGCACACCACAGAGACCAAAGGGAGTAAGTGCTTAGATTGAAAGCCCACACTGAGCTATTGGGTGCTACAGCAATTTAGTAATGAAGCTGTCTAGTTTAAGAGTTAACTCAAGTAAGCCCAGCATGGACTGCAGATGTACGACATGCACAAGAGACTGCCTATGATCAGTGTTGACTTCATAATTGGGTCTGGCATCAGCATTGCTTTTCTTGTAGCTATTTGCAATAATCATGTCACAGTCATGCACGTGGCACCACCACACCTGGTGCTCCCCAGGTACATGTGTTTTGAAGTCTTCCAAGCCTTCACAGAACTGTTGATCCATCAACAGAGATCTCTGATCTACTCTTCTGTCATAACCCATGGGCTTATCTCATGCAAATTCTCTCTCAAATCAATAGTTACACTGAAGTTTAGCTAATACTGCCTCAGAACCAGGGAGAACAAATCATCTTCCAACTTAGCAACAGCATAGGATGCCAGGAGTGATACTACTGGATGCAGTTAAATTACACCAGTCTGAAAGCGAGATTAAAGTTTAAGTGAGGCTGCAGTCAGGCTCTACAAATTTCACTATGCACAGTGAGAAACTGATACAGTTTATTAAGGACTATGTCCATTTTTATATTTTCCTTAATAGTATGGGGAAAAAAATAGTTTCTTTGGATTCCTAAATTTGAGATGAAATTGGTACGCAAAGACATTAAGAAAATTTGCAGTTAATGCAACTGGAGTCCTAGAGGAAGAAGTAAACAATTTTACTGAGAAAAGCAGATTGAAAACAATTGCAAGACATTAAGAGGGAAGTGTCTGGAGGTTTGGGCTTTTTATTTTTCTCCCTTCCCTTTTCCTTTTGAGGCCTGAAAACATTTGCATTTTGTCTTCAATTTGATTCCTCTTTGGTCCTTCTCATCTTATACTGCTTAAGTCACATAGTCATTTGTGACTAAAGTGAGGGACTGGATTCCTCCAAAGGTGCTTCAGTGCAACAAGGAAGAAAAGGAGCATCATCAAGGTATTTTTTAGTCACTGAGGAAATGCATTTTGTCTTTTAGGGGAATTTACACTCACACCTCATTTTCAGTCATTCTTTCTGAACCAAGCCACTATTTATGCCAGTCTTCTGCAAATTGTTCCATGTACTCAGAAGCCTAAAACTCTTCTAGGATTCCTTAAGGGTGCCATAGTAAGGCAATGCACTTAACTCGAGCCTTGCAAGCGCAAGACCCAACTAACTACAACTCTTGAATTACCACTGAGCAACCTTGCTCCCACAGCTCAGTTAAGCATGGGATATACTCTGAGAAGGATCAGAGCTACAGTTCACAGCATTGTACTCAGCTTTCACAGGCACACCATGCTGGCTTAAGCAAGGTGATTTGATTAGTTTAGAAAGATAATAAAGTCTTTAAAAATATGATGTAGGAAGATAGCATTGAAATCCAGGATGCATGCCTTCAAGAGTCAAGGATACAGCTTAAAAATAAAACCAAAAAAGACCTGAAACGATAGGAAGAGAAGGCATGCCACGTGCTTATAACATGCAGAAAAGGAACTTAAAATATGCAAGCTGAGGAAACGCAGCATTGTAAACATGCTATTTATATAGTGCCAAAAGTATACTTTTATGGGGACATAAACATTAGTCACCCCAGTCTTTCCTTCTACAGGAAATAAAGGCATTGCCCTGTCAGAGCCAAAGTCCAAATTGAAGAACCAAACACATATCAACTTTGAGAAATCTCAAATCAAAATTTGGTCTGGTGTGAAGTCACTTGACTCGTGCAAACCTTGTCCATAAAGCAAATAACTCCCAAACATTGCAACTGAGATTTGTAAATAGGGACTTTAGTCACTTCTGTTGTTGTTAAACTCTTTTCTAGCTACAGCATACAGTTTTTGGAAGAAAAAGTGAAAAAGAAAACAAAACCTTATCCAAGTTTAAACTCGAGGGAATGTCTTCAGGCACAATGTAATTAGCAAAGCTGGAAGATAGCCAACGCGCTATGTACAGCATTATGCTTTTATGAAACAATAGCCAAAGATTTTGAATAACTGTAAATGTCAGGACCTTATTTTTAATCTGCTCCAAATAATTCAATTGTGTCGCCTTACGTAAAATCAGACATGCGTGTAACTATGTTGAGAGCGTCTCACTTAGTATGTTAGCAGAGATGTCTATGATGTGGATTCCTGTTTCAGAGATGGTAGAGGAAATACTACTCTGTCTTTATGTCACTTGACTACCTACTGCCACATTTGACAGTAAGCAGATCTTCTTTTAGCCTCACTGAATTTTAATGAAGAAGGTAATGAGATTTAAAGAACAACAAATGTAGCCATGTGTAGAGCATGAATGTTGAAGTCCAAGTTCTGCTTCTGTTTCTCCTCTTGTTTTCAGCTCTTATCTGACCTGGTCAGAGGACAGAGATGACAACACCAGCACCAAGTGGAGAACTCTTAGGGTGAACTCTGGTCTGAGTTTCTGTGAGAGATTTTGGTCTAAACTAACCAGCCTGTCAACATGAAAGGAGAGCAAACAACACTAAAATAAGATGTTATTCTAAGGACAGTGAGGACTGCTTTGTATCAGACAGAGCTTGCCAGAACATTATAATGCTTCGTAACACACCTAATCATGCTAAATTAAATGTAGCCTTAAACACACTTAGGACTGGATTCTCAATGGGTCCACCCATTTAGCATGCAGCATAATTATGTTTTTTTTCCTAACCAACTGTATTTTTTACCTCAAGGGATGGTTAATAAAATTTTGGAAAAATTTAAAAAACAAAAATCAATAACCATAAGTTTTTTACACAAATAAACATTCTGGGGCATGGGATTTTATTCAGTAATTGCCATATTGGTCATAAAACATGCCTGAGAGCCCCAAGTGTTACTCTCTTCCATTTAGCAGCAACAATTAGCCTCTCAATTTTTCACTGCTTTAACAGACAATATGGTTTTCCACTCTAAGAAAAGGTAAAAAATAAAATCCAGGCTCTTCTGTGTGTCTGTACACTCCACAGGCATATGTGCAAGTGGCAGAAAAGACCATCAAGGCTTGAACTATGATCTGAAGTGCAGGAAACAAAACTGAATAAAATGCAGCAATTTTCCTTCCTATTCTGGAGGGCTGCAGAGGGCAGAGGGAGCAGTGAAGAATTTCGTAATAAGGCTTTCTCGCGAACTTACCACAGGCAACAAATTCCTTACTGCTGTATGGGAGAATAAGTGCAAAACTGAAGACAATGGGAAGAGGTGTGGTCCCTAATGCATAATTTGCTGTATTTTGTTGTCTGTGAGCCAAGAGAAGTGGAAGGCCACTGAAATTCCTAGAGAACAGAAGAGCTCGGAGAACTACTGAATTAGCAGGCTTCCTAGTGCTTGGGATTTTTACATATAATACTTTCTATAAGAAAGGAAGGATATGTTTTGCAAGAGAAAGCATTCACGAGCCAAAACTTTCTTTTTCCCCATCAATCTTAATTAATTAAGATCAAGAATGTAATCGAGTAATTTTGAAACACTTGTTTTTCCCCAGTAGTGGACATAAAGCTAAACATGGCAACCAAGAGGCATGTTATGAGGACTCCATTCATCTGGACCCTTGTAACTGGAGAAAGGGTGCAGATGCGATAGAAATTTGGGAATTCTATTCAGGTGAACTACAAATGTGATAAAGGATGTAGATTCTGATACAGCACAGTTACCACACTATTTGAATAATTAACCCATGGATAATCAAGAATTTACGGTATTACGCTAACTGCAGAAGCTGTTGAATCCTGGAAACATTGCTGGAAATATCTATCTTGTATTTTCATCTCACTAGAACTCTAATTTGGACAGCTTATTGACCTACTTTCAGTATGTCACTGCTTTCAGTGCATTAACCCACCCCCCTCCCCAAACACTCACGGCTATTTCAAATAAGGCCAAGAAAAAGAAAGGCAAAGCTATAGATGTTGCTTGTGCATACAATCAAGGCATCCTTCCCCCACTAAAGTTTAATAAGGATTGTTAGTACATCATTGTAGCTGGTAATTGTGTAGGTACACATGGTAATTGCATGTATTTGCACTAATTATGTAAATGCACAATAATTAAAGCTCCAGGGTTTTCATGGTAAATTTTTAAGACACTCATGGATTTGTCATGGCAGAAGTGTCAGTCATGTAACCTAGTGGGAAAGAAAAGGAGGAAGAAGCTCAGGAGAACATGCTTCTTAAATAAAATACATATATTTTTACATAAATAAGTGGATAGAGGACACTACTTCATCATCAAACACAGCTGTTCTGCCTGGGCACAATTTCTTTTAGTTTCTTATCAGATTTAAAAAAAACAACCAACCTCCAAAAAACCCCAAAACACATCGAGGTTTTTATGGTAAATTAAAACTAAAGATCAGGTACTCCCCCACTTTCTCCACTTAATGTCCCAGCTTTTCCTGTTTAACCAGTGAAAGGCAGGAGGAGAAATGAATTTGTGCTCTCTTTTTGCTATTGTGGCAATCACTTGCTGATGTTACCAGTTTGCTCCTTCTCCCAGAGGCCTTATCACACTCCACTGAATATGTCAGTGGAAATATCCTGGCACTGCTTGGATTTGGTCAATCTCCCAGCACAGTGTGCTGCCTTAGTGCAGGAGTCATGCACAGAAGGTTCAAGTTGCTTTTGCCTCAGAGGTTTTCTCCCTTTTCTACCCTCCCCTAAGGCCATTCTCTCTACCCTTAAATCTTCAGAAAGGGACTTGTAGGTTTCCTCTGGGGAGCACACAGACCTTCCTGTGAGCCTATGCCCAGCACACCAGGCAGGAACTGCCTATTCCTCCCCACCACACCATGCTGCAGTCTAAGGCTGAGCCTGCCACAGTACAGCTGCTCACCACAACCTTGCTGCTGTGCTCCATGGATCTTCCAGCTCATGGGGAATTAACCACTCCTTAATGACTTCAGGCATACAAAGGAAATGCAGCTTTGGAAACACACAGTGTACATCTCCATGTACCAAGACACTCATTGTTTAGCTGTTTTAATCCCCTTCAACAGCAAACTTGAGCGGCTCCCTAGAACAGTCCCGTTATCCTTATGCCAGGACCACAAGGGGCCATTCAATAAGGACAGCAACATAACATAAGTTGCTATGAATTCAGAGCACTGGTGACCATGTCACACTGAAAAGCTTTCTGTTTCAAAACACGTTGTTTGAGATCTTAATCACTTAAGTGCCTTTTTTTTAGTCATTGAAAGGTATCTGCACTCATAAAACTTAAACCATTTGGAAACTATCAATCTGACTTGAACTTAATGCAAAAGTGTTCTTCGCACATGTGCCACCCATTTGATTTTGGGAGTGCTTATTGGTTCCCATGGCATAGCTACAGTTTCACTTGTTCATACACAGCTACCTTACTACTCATGGACACCTCCACTGATAGTCAATGCAAGAGTTTTAAGCTACCGAGACCTAATAGCCTAAGCCAAGACACAAAAGAGACCTTCCACAGGACCTGCAACAAAGCTTTGAAAAGGTTTACACCGCTCACAACCACACACTATTCCTTATTTAAACCTAACCCTATACACATAGGTCAAAAAGCTCTATGTTCAGAGCACCTAGCTTTACCACACCCCAGCACACCACCAACTACACTTCTTACCTGTAGGACTGAAGACAGGCCACTGCTGAGTTACAGAATATACAAAACTGTATCCTGCAACCTTCAGACACCCCCAGGGCTCCACTACAAGCCTAAAAATCCTTCCCTAAGGCTCCCTGCAGTGTACCCAGCTGCAGGTGGGTTACAGGCGGTTTTTTAGTACAGCTGCTTCAAATTGGCTACTCAGCCACAGCTGAGGCAATAATTAATATTTTCTTTAATACTTGCTGGGCTAGAGGAGTTGTCAGGAACTCAAATTATTTTGCTGTTTTTTAAAAACTTATTTTTGAATGTGCAATCTGCCAATTGTTTTCTGTCTTAAAAAAAAAACCCAAAAAAACCCCACAACCTAACCAAAACCTAGCAACCCTTTCTCCCCACAGAAGTCCAAACCTCTACTTCTGAGAAAAGGGCTAATAAATATTTCTGCACTTACTTAAAACATTAGGGA
>NW_010194462.1:34905-76447 GCF_000695765.1 Mesitornis unicolor | reverse complement strand
TACCAGAACTACAGTTGAATTGAAATAGCATAATTTTCCTGATGCTCTAATCAATTTTCATGTGATTCAGGTGCTTTTTTTAAAAAAAAAAAAGTGGTTTTGAAGATACTCTTTCATTTTTAAAGCTAAAATTAAAGAAAAAATGTAACTGTGATAAAAACTGATCAAATCTAGTACAAGATTATTTTAAAACCAGCTTTTAATTGGTGGGATTCAGTCAAATGGGACACTGACTGGGACAGAGACTATTTTCTACTTAGTTTCTAACAATAGACATATTTTCAAGGTTTTTATTTCCTATGTTAATAAGAATGCCTATACTCATGCTTGATAGGGACTAAAACAGTAAGGTGTCATTTTTAAATTTTGCATTTGCAGTAACATGATTTTTAATTAATTGAGAGTCTTGTAGGAGTACAGAGCATTTCACACAAATGCAGTCTTTCTGAGAAAAGAGAAGTATTGCTAAAACATTGATCTGCTGTATTAATTTCCTTTAATTTTTCAGTAAATTCCTCTGTTCTTCAGATAATGTATGACTGATGTCTAAAACCGTAGAGTATGGGGGGTGTGGGCATGAATGGGAAGCAGGCGAGTTGGGTTACAGCTGGAGCACATTTTCTGTGCTTCTGTAGGGAATTTATTTCAGCTTGTCTTTGTTGTACAGCAGCATTGTGAGGCTAAGTTAGAGCTTTAACTTTTGTTAATACAGGACCAAAGGTCTTTCGGATGTTTATGTCTAGCGGCAACTTGTATGATAAACACTTGCTTCCAGTATCAGGACTACCCAAGCCAAGTAAACCTGCAGTCCATGAAGGTCCCTTGGATCTGGTGCTCCTCCATGTGCTGACCAAATACATTTGCCTAGGCAGGAAAAGCTAATATCTCTGTTTGTCCGATATCTTTGTTATCTCACAGGTCGTGAGGAGAAAAATGAATTTGTCTGAACCTTAAGGATTTTTTTAAAGGACTACTGATTTGAGGCCATTTATGGTATCTACTAATATTATTAATATATGTCCTTTTGATATCTCATACTCCAGCTGTGAGCTGCAATGCCAGTGGTGCAAACACAGAGCTTATCTTCTTCTCTTCAGATTGCCTAAATGACACTGTTGCTTTTCCAGTACGTTTTGAGGATCTTTTCAGTTGTGACATCAGTACCAGTATTTGCATTTCACAGGTGGAAAACTGTGTCGTCAGAAGGTGAAATGACCATGGTTACCTAGATGATCAATCGAAGGCATTTTTAGTGCGTCGCCCTCTTTACTGCTCCAGTGCGAGCACCTTTTCCTGCGAAGAGTCTTTCTGGTCAGTGTCTAATTTATGAAAACATATTTGGTTAATCAGAATAGCTAAAGCAGTTTGCTGGTGCAACTGACATTAGCAAGCATTGTTAACTTGTCCAAAAATCATGACCATAGTATCTCCAATTGATAGCTTGGAATGAAAGTATCTGCAGTTAGCGACCAGTTTATTTAGAAATAAAACATCTGTGCAAATCTTTTGGCCTGCACAAAAAATATGAATAAATGTTGTTAAATACAAGTAGATCCAAGTAAATACAAATATATGCATATCAATGTACGTCACAGATCGTGACTGTGAAATGAACTGGTTGCTCTGAGATTCTCGCATGAGAAATGCTGACACAGCAGGCTATTTGTTAGGGACTGTTGGAATATAAGAACTGCGGCTGTTTTAAGCCTGTCCGTGATGAAGGTGTCCTTTATTGAATATTTACAACCCTAACACCCAGCAACATATGATATTCCTGCAAATCTAGGCATCATGATTTACTCAAAAATCAGTGGCAAATGCATTACCAAAACCTGTACCCAAACCTGTTCCTGACAGGGAACCTGCATTGTGAAGTGCCTTGTTCCAACATGTCAGCAACAGTGTCTACGTATTTTAAATCCCTGTGTTGAGTCATCGTCATTTAAATGGAACTTAAACCACCTGAGCATGTCATCCTTACTAACCTGCTACAAACTGGCTGCAGAGTTTTCCCTTATGGAGCAGGCACAGCCCCATAAACTCATTTCTAGCGTGAACCCACACCAGGTGGTTATTTCCTAGTTTCTGTATCACAATATACAGCTACGAAGGGAAGCGCACAAACAGCTGTTTGTTTGCTGTGCTTTTTCTTTTAAAGGACAATAATAATGCTGTCGTTCCAAGTAGAATTACACTTGTTCCATTTTCCCTTGCCCCTGAAAATTTAAAAGCAGAAAAGTAATATTTTAAGCCATTTCTTTAGCTGTGGGCTTTTCTTTTATTTAATCTCTATACTTAAACATGTTTCCAGTATACATGCTGAAACAGCAGCCATTTGATTTCCTGTTATTGTTAATGATTCTACATTTTTGTGTTTTGTTTTAAACAGAGGCTCATGCAGCAAATTTGACTTGAATTAATGGCTTCCTGACTTTTGATGAAATTCTTTTTACGAATGCTACTTTTCCATACTTCCTTTCTGGCAGCTGGCAAAAGACCCTATCTGAAGGGTAGGAGTCAAAATAGTCCCAAGATATAGAAGTGGCTTTAAGACCAATTATTACTACATAGACTTCACCTTTAAAAACCTGCAAAATCCCCAAACCCATCTGGAAGCACGTAAAGCATACATTGCATGGCTGCTACTACTATTGGGTTTTGTTTAAATACTGAATAAAACTTGTAGATGGAAGCTAGCAACTAAAATTATTTCTGTTCAGACTCCATAATCTCATGTGATGGGGAGTGCAGAATTTACCAGTGACATCTCCAATGTTGTGTCCTGCGCTGGCTCGGTAAAACTTTAAGATTAGAATAGTGGAGTACAAGGTACTCTCATCAAAGTCCTGTAATCACAAGACACCTTTGCTAAAAGAAATCTGAGTGAGGACAAAGTACAAATTCCCATGATGCCTGGATTGCTTTATCATTTTCACAAATGTGAAAATTACCAGTTATAGGCAATCTGCACTTAATGCAGCCTGCCCTCTCCTCAGTGTTGCCTCCTTGTAGGATAGTTTAGAATCAGTCCTCAGGGACTGACAGGAGGCTTTGTCTGGCCCTACAGAGTGCGGAAGAGATGAACAGAACAGCCAGCCTCGGAAATGATGAAGATGAAAAAAAGCAAGACAATGATTAAAAAAAAATTCCCTTAGCCTGATATTAAACATCCCTCCTGTCTTGTTTTAAATTGATGTAGAGGAAAGGGTAGAGAGAAGTGACTCTGATCTTTTCAAATATATGAACAATCTTTTTCCTATTTTATAGATATGTAGAAGACGCATCTTGCCAGAGCTTAATTCATGTAATTCATGTAATATTTAGGCACCTGTAGTGAGGTGTAGAGAGAGAGAGAAAAAGTTAGTCACAAAGTCCAAGTCATGTACACCATGTAGCTGCATGCCTGCAAGCATGAAACTCAGCACTGGACAAGGTGGCAAGCACTGGAGGTGGCAAGCACTGGGCAAGGTGGCAAATCACTAGATCTGTATCTGGTGTTATATGGATGCCTGGAGGAGTGTGAGATGAGGCTGAGGCCTTGTGGTCCCAGTCCCCCATTTCTTTCTTCCTCAAACAAAGGAGCCATTACCTCTACCCATGCAGGTGTGAATTAATGGACTTTGTGACATTAACATAAGTGATAAGATTGCCTATAGTCATCCCCACCCACACATATGCCCGGTGATGTAATGCAGAAATTTGAGTATAAATATCACCCCAATTTTGGTCCCAAAAGGGGGACAGGATGAACTCGGAACCATACCGATGACTGGATGGATTGACAAATTTGCTCCATCTCCATCCCCACCACTTGGGTCACCTTGTGGGTAAGATTATTTACCTCAGCTAATGCTGAGTGATATGTTTTCCTCCTCAAGTTTATATTCCCTGAGTGTATACTGCACCTGAGTGCATACTCCCTGAGTGTATTTGGTATTTCCCCTCAGGTTCATTTCTAGGTTTCCCTGAGTGTATTCTTGAGCTTGCTCCACGGTATTTCTGTTCGAACGGGCTTGTTTATTTGCCAGGTGGCTGGGCTTACTGCGGGCAAATTGTTGTTGTTTTTAGTGTTTGTGTTTCATAGTGCATTGTTGTTGGTATTGTATTAGTTATACAACCTTTAGTGTACCTGTAGCTTTTCAATTTATCACTGCCAATCCAAAAGAACCTGTAAATGTTGCTGTAAATAAACGATTACTATTTGTTCCCCGACTTGTGTCTGTCACATATTCAGTGCCGGCCTCACAAGACAGGATTTATTTCCCTGTTTTTCACAACATGAGGTTATTTTTCCTGTTTTAATTTGAAGAGCATGCATTTCTTAGTCTTTTTGCTGTTGAGACTACTGAAGAACTTAGCTATTTCTCTGGGGATAACATGTGCCAAAAAACCCGGCAGTCTGGCCCAACAGTACTTATATTCCAAGTATTATAAAACATATGTAACAAGAAGGCTGTTGCTTTCTTTTCAGGGAAGCTGAAAAATGAATCCCACAGGGAATCAATGGGAGCAGAGTCAAATCTCCCTCCATTTCAGTGTTTTTTGTCTGCTTTTGTGTCATGAAGTTAAGGCCCAAATTCTGCAAAATGTTCAAGGAAACTCATGCAGCCCAGTGGCTTTCCCAAGGCACAATTTACATACAATTTGCTGCAAGATTAGGATCAGAAGCTCTTTTCTCCCTGTCTGTCTGAATCCTTGGGTCTTATTTTTCCACTGTTATGTTTCTATTTTAAAACAGTTTTGACTGAAGTAATGTAAAAATTGATGGTACATTTAAAATCACTGTCCACTCTGCTAATTGTTGGGCTGCCAAAGATCAGCTGTGAAGAGTTTGACTTCAGAGCAAGATTCAGGCTCATAGAAAACGTGATTACATTATATGAGATATGTAAGGGCCCAGTTCTGCAAGACTGAATTAAGCCCTAAATGATTTGACCAAGAGTATAGCAAAGCCACGAGTCATCCACAGTGAAGATGTGGCATCCGGCTCTGAAGTCAGTGGAGTTGCTCTGAGTCTGACTGCCAAAGGGCATATGTCTAATGTAGCTATACATTTTAGTTTGATTATAAGATTTCAACTTCAGAATTTGTTTTCATTTCGAATCTGAAGAAAAAAAGTTGGCATGTTGAAAATTTCTTGTGAAAATTTGAAAAACTGTGCTTGTCATCCAAATATTAAACAGTAATATCAGTATTGCAATACTTAGTATACCATAACATTGGAAACAAAAGCAATTTAAATGAGTCAGCATGAAATGTTTTCCTCTTATCAAAATAATTGAGAGTGTTGAAATAATGCATTTCTGCTCTCTGCCTTTGAAAATGTCATTAAAATCAACACATTCTCACAATAGATTTGAATTTTACTCAAAGTGCATTTTCCAGCTGAAAATTGTGTGCTTTCCATCAACCTAAATGGCTGCAGGAGGTAGAAGGAGATGATAAATCAAGCCCTCTGGATTTACACGGGAGTAGGTGATAGCAGAAAGTGCTATATGGTATGTGTTAATGGATGTTAATTCACATGTACGTGCTTACAGAGATCTGTGAGCAGCTCTGAATATTGCGATATGTCCAATTTCTTTCTATATGAGTAAAGAAGAATACGAATACTTGAAAAGCCAAAGCCTGCTGTGGAGTAGAAAAGCCAGCCCTACTACAAAGAAATTCTTATGGCTCTTTAATTACCCTACTTCACCTATAGGTGGAATTTCCACTCCAACAGCTTTAGCAAGGAGCCTGTTAGCCTGGGAGGAGATTTCTGTTTGTCTTTGTACAGCAAACACTGGCTCTGTTGTGCAGTGCCAGTTTCTGATTCTAATGATTTCCTGAATTCATTCTCTTCCGTACCTCAGGGAAGGAAGAGGTGATCCTCTTGAAAATTCAGATAATTGCTTTTATTTGATTTTTATTAAACCTCATTCAAGAATAATATGATGGCTTTTTTTATTACATTGTTCATCACTGTGGCATTTTTAAATTTGCTTTGCTAAAAGAAACAGTTTACTAAGCCAAAGATTTAATTCCAGGATTTTTGCGGAGAGAAAACTGGGAGCTTTTTTAGAGGTTGTTTTGATTTCAAAGGCTTTTGTCATATTGATGTCTATCTATTATTATCTCCACTTTCGTTCTTTAGTAGTGCAGGCTTCTTCCCCAGCCCCAGCCCCAGCAAGCAGAGCACGCTGTGGTTTATTGAGTATATATCTGGAGCTGGCAGGGCCGGCTTCGCCCCGGCTGTGCCTAGCTACCTCTGAAGCCAGGCAGCACAAGGGATGCCCTTTCTCCCCTGCTCCGGCCATCGCATTGCCTGAGCGAAGCTGATACTTGCTGTCCTGCGCAGACAGCTGTGGGGAAACAGCAGGTCCAGCTCTGGCGGGAGATAAGAAATGGGGTCAGGCATAGAGCTGTTGCAGGGGTTTTCCTGCCATGCAGCCAGGGAAAGTCACCCTCTGGTTTTGGCTGAGTCACAGCCTCTGGGGTGGTAACTCGGTCTTTCTGCTGGAGAGCCGGAACATGCGGCAAGGCCGTGATCCATCCATCCATCCATCCATCCATCCATCCATCCATCCATCCCTTCCTATGAAACTCTTCTCTGGCTAATGTTACAGATATTATTCCCATTGTATGCATCAGGTGACCGATGTGAAGAAGCAAAATGCGTAATCTGCACTTAGTAGAAATGAAAGTATCCAAGCAATTAAAATTCAGGACTGACAACTTCGTGTTGTTAACACTAAAGAATATGGGTTTGGGAAATTTAATCTATTTACCTCTTTGCTGCCAGTGTGACATCATCTACTGTCCATTAACAAGTCACACACATTGCTACTTGATGTGTGGTTTTATGAGACCTATTATTTTAAGAATTGGTCATTTAAAGATAAGTATTTAGGAACATGAGATTTTCATATCCTTTTAGAGCAAGTTTTCCTCTTTTTCCATTTTATCACAGGAAATAACGTCTCAAAACACTGTGAAGTCTTTGAAAAAGGCTCTTTTTAATCTCAAAAAGTTTTTAACAAGAATCCAGTCATCTTAGTTAATCCCTTTAAACCACGTAAATATTTACTTTTAAGAGGAGTTTCAAGTACTCAATCAGCTGCGCTCTCAGTTTAATCGGGACAATTCCCATTGACTGGGAATTACAGCTGAATACTGCAGGGGTTTACCTTGAGTAGTTTCAACTTGTGATGGCAGTATGGATGATGTGATGTCTGTTGTTAGCTTATGCATCTGTCCATGAGTAAGTGGGTCCCCCGGGACTGTTTTTAGTCAGCTGCTGAGCTCCTGACACGTCTGTGATGTTCTGTATCCTCCATGAGGTTTCCAGAAGGGCCCATGGTCATTAAAATAATCAGTATGGGATTTATAAAACAGCATGTTCACCCCTGTCTGTTCATCCATATCTTTTGGAAGAAATGTGGCAATTTGGCAACAGCTTGACCCCTGCCCGGAAGGGTGACAGAGAGGGCTGGTCACAAACCCCACTGGCCTGCTGAAGGTTATGTGCCGTGAATGAGCAGCTCCAGCACAGCTGATCCCCAACCGCAGGGTGTAGGTTTGTTACTAAAAGCCTGTAAATATGGGCAGGACTTCAACGGCTCCTGCAGGATAACGGGCAGCTACAGTTGGTTGAGCATAGGTGGTGCTGGCAGAGCTAAAGATCCTTAATAAGCACTGCAGCCACTTCCGGTCGTTATCTGCATCCTGTAGTTTGTGAGAGAAGCATGTTTTAAATGCTTCTGACACCTAGACCTTTGTTTTCTAGTTTTGAAGGAGTAATGGCAACAGACCTTGCACTACAAGATGAAAGACAGGCAGATGGAGCACGATTTTGTTATATAGCTGCCCTATTTCACCCTCCCTTTCTGGAGGCGAGGGACAGTTTAATTCATATCACATGGGATAACTTGCCCACACCCTCCTCTCATAGCAGACATGTTTGGATCAGAGGAGAGTTTGGCTGGTCCAAGACATGGCTGGCATCACTTTCTTTAAGGTACCTGGTCAATGTGTCTTGCTCACATGCACTGAATTAAACTGATAACGTTTTCTGGGCAATAGAATTTTTTTTTCATTTAAAACTGTTTTTTCCTTTGCTTTTTTCTGAAACATGGAACAGAGTTGCTGTCTATAATGGCTGGTAATTTGGTTTGTTTGGTTTGTTGGCTGGTTGTTTTTTTAACTAAAGGTCTTATTTTTTTCTGGGGAACATTAAGAAGCATTTCCCTGTCTAAGGATAAGGAGTCATTGTTCTGAGGAACCTCTTGTCATTGGATATCTCCTGCACCATTGCAGGGATCACTTTGGATGTCCCCTTCCAGCCCCATGTCTACTCCAGGTAGGAGATATGTTTCCTGTCTAGTTATATGGTAACAGGGAAAGGCCTCAGCTCACACTCTCAGTCCTCACTGTGGGGTACCATAGGTATATAAAGAAGAAAATGACTGAAATAATTTAAATCTTCCTTAGCTCCTCAGGGTAACTCCTGGCCTAGGACACCACGTTCCTTGTCATTTTCCTGACCACGTTTTACTCGATCGCATGCTATTTGTACTTACTGTTAGTGAAGTGAACTGAAAATTATAAAGCCATGACAAAGATCAGAAGGCAGAAAAAGGTGAGTAAATATAAACAGTGAAGTGAAAGAATGTGACTGGAGAGCAGCAAGTGCTAAATGGCATATTTCACAAGAACTTGAGTGTGCGCTTCCCTAGGAACCACACACGTTTCTGCAACACAGCTCTCAAGTTTCCAGTAGCTACCTTTTTCCTTCCAGATTAATGCTCATTTTAGGACACCTCAGCTTTGGCTACTGTTAGCTCTAAGTTATTTATTGTCTGAGACCGACTTTCACATCACGTAATAAATTGCTGGGATATATGGTGCATGCAGGAAACTGCTGGGTACATTTTAACTAAAACCCAGACCAGATCAATGTCTCTGCATAGACATATTTATTTTTGTGAAAAAATAATAATAATAAAAAGAAATCTATAGATTATTTTGTTTGGGTTTTTTCCCCACAACAATAACTTAACAGAGAGAAAAGAACCCCAAGTGGTAACACCCTCTCTTTGCTTTTCCTTTCTGGTAGAAGTTTGCTAAAATTAAACATTTTGAGAATTATTTTAAGTTTAAATAACTTAAAAGTAGATCTGGCCCTGGAATTTGACAAAATCAGAAATGAAAGAAACCTTTTCTCATCTCCTGATGCCAAAGATTTTTCCTGTTACTGTAATGCAATATTCTGGGATTGTGAGGTATCCTAAAGAGTGACTCTGGAGCCCCCCATCTGCTGTCACAGCTGTGGCAGTTCCTGCCAGACTGAGAACACTTCCATGTTCTAACTGCTTTGTAGTAGATATGGGCAACAGCACTGCTGCTTTGCTTCGTCTCTCTGAAATAGCTCAAAAATAAACCAGCACATATCAAATAAACCCCACGCATTTTGTCTGTCTCAGATTCTTTGTCATCTGAAACAGTTTCCTTAGGGCTCAAGCGTCTTTTTCCTGAGGACCGCACCCCTGCCAGGCTACTGAAGCTTGCTTTTCTCTTCCTTTCTCCTCCCCAAAAACTTCCTTTTGGACATTATGAGTCAGTTATATGTTTCCTTATTATTGTCTGGTCTCATTGTTGGTCAGAAAACAGTCCCCTGTTAAGGTCTGTTGTCCTTTAACAGTCCTTGAATACATGATACTCCATGTCAGTGTACAGTGGATCCCCAGCCATGTTAACATTCAGAACAGTAGAGCAGTTTTGTAGCAAATCTCTGCATCATCCCCATTTATTCTGCACTGGTTCGAGTTGCTGTTTTGGTGCACATGAATTGTATTCCTTTCAGAGGAACCTAAACCAGAAGTTCTGCTTCAGGTGCACACCAGTGGTGCTTCAAGCCCTAGCAAGGACAAAGAGGCCTGTAGGATACATTTAAACCACATGGATTTGGAATGTCCAGTCCAATAAATCAAACTAAATGTAATCTGAAGTAAAATGCCAAATGACATGCACTGTACGTGCAGAGCACTCACAGCCAGTTGCACTGTTTTACTGATTTGCTCCTACAGCGCCTAATGGCTTCCTAATGTAGACAAAGTTGGAGGTGCATAAAAGGTACAGCAGTTTCATATCATCAACTTCCTAAAATCAATGAGTTCATAAGTTTCTGAGATCATTTAAGCTCCTGACTTATGTCTCTAGACAGCTAACAATATACAGATGGCATAGTCTAGAGTACCTATAGAGCTGAATTTGGTAGATTTGCCTTAATTTGGTGTTACAATAATTAATGGATTTGTATGTGATAAAAAGATGGGGTGAGCAGAGAGATCATCTATCAATATTTCACTTATTGGGAGCTGTGATTAGTCCTTGAAGCTTTGAGATGTGGCCAGGCTGTAGAGCAGTTTAGGATAACAAGTGAAGACTGTTATCAGGTCCAATTACTCTCGAAAGGAAATTAAGAGAGGCAGAATATAATTACTTGAACTGGAATGTAGCCAGAGTGTCGGGGTGATCATTTGCTATATGATCATTAACGACTGTGGTAGAAAACTGTAGATTTAATGCCACGAGGTAAATATTCACTCTCACCTAGGAGTGTGCTCGTTAAGAATAATATGGATGCAGTCATAAAGGAAAGTTAATTGAATCCTGTGTATGGGTGAGCATTCATCTTCTGAAACCAAGTATGAGCAGTAACATCACTCAAAATGCATAGAAATGCTGCTTAACATCTAATGGGGATAGGGAATTGAAAGGGCTCTCTATAATTTTGTTTTAGTTCTGATGATAAGGCGTAAGATGAAATTTCCATGATTAGCGCAGACTGGCCTCTTTTGGATACTACAGAAACAAACATACAGGGAAACAAGCAAAACTGCTAAACAGTACATGTTTAAGGATTGGCTTAGCAGAAATTCTAGATATGTAAAGATGCTTTTGAGGTTTCCTGGAAGGCGGAGTGTTTAACAAATGATGTACTACCTTGTCTTCTGTCCTTCTTCTGCCCTGAAAGTTATAGCAAGATTTTGTATGTCAGTAGTGTCTTTCATGCATTTAGATTACCCTTCAATTGAGCTTCATAGTACTCTAAAACAGAAGGATAAACAAGATATTATAATTGCTTTACCTTTTACTGCAGTGCAGCAGATACATGACCACATTATCAATAGAGGTGTGAGAAAAAAAATCAGTGCTTAACAATGCTTAAGGAATTTGAAAAGGTAAGAACTTTTAACATTTGAGAATAAAAGCTTTAGTCCTATGGCTATTTCTGTGCAATACTTAAGTCATCAGCTACTGAAATGGTTACACACATCTTTTATACCCAGCTTACCAGTTCATAATCAATAGGATGCTGGGCACTACAGCAGTTGCCAGACTTCAAGGACTTTTAAAATACTTTGCTAGTGAGAGAGAGTTTGCTTAATTAGTGCTCACAGTGGCCAGTGGATGTGCCTCACAGCTCACCTGAAGAAGGGCATATCTGCACTATGTCTCCTAGTTCACATAATGTACAGGCGCTGTCAGAAAGGTCTCTGCAGAAGTCTGGGAGGTGCATCCACAGATGCTTCTAGAAGAATCAGATTAGAATCTCTGAGTCTTTACCAGTTAGAGGATCACTTTTTAATGAAATACCTGCTGAGGAAGATCTTGAAATGATGTAATTCAGGTCAAAACTAAAACCTAATATCCACTAATGTATTTTATTGCAGATCTCTTTCCTGTAGTAGAACTGAAATCCTCATGAGCCTCTCATGCTTGCCATTGTTTTGCAAGAAAGTCTTGATAGACTAGGGAACACTTTAAATACAGCTTGTGAAGCTTGCTGGTAAAGAACTGGCCACTTAAAATGCAGGAGGCTTCATCCAGAACCTGCTTAAGTCCATACGATAGTACCTTTCACATAGGTGAAAGGTGAGGCTTTCATTCAAACTGATGATCTTGCAGGAAGTTTCATCCAAACCCACAGAAAATGCAAAGACATTTGTGAATGAGATCAGGGGAGAAAGAGAGCGAAATATCAGTCTCTTCTCTTACTGCTTTCCTAAGAGTGTCACAAGCCTTTTTGTGCTTCTGGAAGAGTGAGACGTGAGAGACCTGCTTGATTTGAATCAAAATAATCTTGTTAAAAATATTCAAGCCTCTGAGAGAGCTGCTTACATTAGCATGGTTATTTAGTCTAGAAAAAAGGACTTCATTGCAGTCATCTTTGGGAGGCCCAGAGTGCCAGCTGCAACTCCTGAAAAAGGAAATTCCAGACAGCACAGAGAGCGCTCCTGTTCCCATTGCCCAGAATTTGTCTGCACACGGCCAAGGCTTCTGGAGGCTTTGAGACCCTCTAACTTACTGCTTTTTTACTAAGTAAGAAGGCAGCTGTCACAAACAAATATCCTTTCTGAAAGAAAGGACCAGTCCTGCTTTCTGAGGCACCATTGACAACTTAGTAACCTTTCTGGCAGAAGACAGCCAGAAGAAATGAGATCTGGAACTGGCAGAGAGACCTTAAGGTCTGCCCTATTTCAGCACATTGTTTTTAATAAGGGAACAGGAACAATAAATTCTGTCTTGTCTTTAATAGTTCAGTAGTTTGCATGCTGGGAGAGGAGAATGTCTGTGGTGTAGTGCATCAAGTTTTATGTTATTTTCTTACTTCTGAGCCTGTAAGGCAGCTAACACAACTAACAGCACTTAATCTAACACTGCTACTATTGATAAGCAGGAAAACATTCATCAAACAGCACAACTCTGAGGAGAAAACTCTTAATTCATCAAACCAAGTTCATCAAAGCGGGATCCTTTATAACATCGTTATGTGGAAGATACTTTCTTTTTCCTTTTTAACTAAAACTATGACAGATCAGTCCCTCAGGCACCTTGTAACACTGGTGGCCGTCCCACACGTTTTGAAGGATTTTATTGACCACTAGGCATGTCATACTGCTGCCTGCAATGAAGAGAAATGTTATTCTAGGAGATATAGGGAGCAAACATGGGAGCTGGAAGATGCTGCCTTGTGCAGAAACACCCTTCCCCCATCACGTGAATCCACTGCAGTAAGTTAACTGTTCATGGACCATCTCTGGTGCTTTGTGGCATTGAGTGCTGTGCATGGGCAGCTAACATGCGGGTGTGTGCTCCAGTATTTGTTAGCCTATGAATTTATGAGAAGCAGAAGATGACATAAGACCTGGGCAGGTGGGTTGGCTAGAAGGAAGAATTTGAAATTTCCTGGTCAAAGCAGCTGAGATGATTAAGAGGAGAGAAGGAGACATCTGACTTTGTTTACAGGTGTGAGCTTATAGAAAATTGCTTCTTTTACATCCTTCTCCTCTGAGCTTCCAGAAGTGCCCTGTTTTACTTCTACTCTGTTGCAGCCGTGTACACATACTAAGGCCTTGGAGCAAAGCTACTGTCTAGCCTTTATTTCTCTCTTGGTATAGATCCATAAATAAAGTAAACCCCCTTATGGCAGAGTAATCTTCAAGAATGCCTCAGCTTGAATAAGCTTTTATAGAAAAACTATAACCCTTTCCTTGCAAGTCAATTGAAGTTAATCTGATTTATATCCTTTGTTATTATCGTTATGGACCACACTGAGAGAGACCAGGTTCCCCCATTCATTGGTAGATAAAACACTACATGTGCAAGAGATAGTAAGAGGCAATTCAGTGGAACTGACCATGCACTGGCCAAAGCCCTCCCAGCATGGACAAGCTCTTTGACTACCTGGTCATGGCAGGGTCATGGCATGGTCACAGCATAGTCATGGCATGGTCACAGCCACTTGGGCGTTTCTCTGCTGCCTGCGGAAGTCCATGGCAAAAAAAAAGGAAAGTCAAATAGGGGGTAACATTTAAGTTTGGGTTTAAAATTAAGATGCAGATCAGCTACACAAATATCCTATAACAGCCAAGTCCAAAGGGAGCATGTTTCATTTTGGATCTGCTTAAATTTCTTAAACCAGCTTTACTGACATTTGTCTTGTGTCAGTTTACTTATGTGTGCTTTATCACAATCACACTAAGCATAGCTGAAGTTCTCCACATGAAGGTTTACGCTAGCGACAAATCTTACACTGTAACAAAAATGTTTTTGTATCAAACTTGTCCTTGCATAAGCTATGGCCACCACTGCGCATGGTTATTTGCTCTTGGTGGAACATTTGCTGTGTCATGGGCAGACTGTGAGGAAAATGAGAATAACCCTTTTGAAGGCTTGAACAGCTGAAAAATGGAGGCAGTAACCACCCTGTAGGTAATTTTTTGCCTAGCCTGTCTATCTGCTTTTTATCATAAAATACTAGTTTATAATATTTTCTTGGATATGGATATTAAAAATATGGAAGGATTTCTATGCCTTTTGAAACTTCTAATGATTTTAGGAGTAGAAGGATAAAATTACTGTAGAAAATTAATCTAAAAAGTTATATTTTTTCAAAATTATCCTTTTCTAATGAGTTCTAATCCTCTCTTTCTTTATAAAGCTGGAGGAAAAAATGAGTTTTGTAGAGTACTTTGAGGAAGGTATCAGTTCTCAGTCTTTGTTTACCAATCCTCCCACACCCCAAAGAATGCCTTTCCTTGGAGAGTTATTAGCTCACTTATTTAAAAAAAAAAAGTTTTAGCATCTCCATTTATGATACTTCACTCTTTCATCCATAGTATCACAGTTCCTATCACTTCTAATGACTGCTTCTGCCTTTTCACAACAGATATAAAGATAAGAAGCAGCATGTTCTAGTTTCCCTTTCTAAACCATTAAAACACACATAAACAGAACCACATCAAACAGCTCAGTGATTTCTTCCCTCCCACTGTAATGATCAAGATCCCATTGGGAGCATAGTCTGTAACGAAGGATGAGGATCAGCCTCCCATCTTTGGGAATGGAGGAGTGGAAATGCAGAGAAAAGCTCCTGCTTGCTTATGGGCAGGAAGAAGGGCAATTTTTCCTACTCCAAAGTTAATTGCAACCTCAGGTTCTCTCTGAATACCTTTCAAGTACCTCTGCTACAAAGGCTTTGGAGCCACTGTTATTTACAAAGTAGGAAAGTGTGACCAATGCAGATTGTAAGAGTTGTTTTCCAAGAAGAAAGCAAGAGGTCTGCACTCCTCCTGAATCTTACCATGGATAAAATTATGGTGATTGCACTTGTACATGGGCAAATAGTCATTTAGTGTGGTATTTTACCTGTGCAGTCTTGGAGCCTGCAATGATTAATGGATAGGTTTATTTTCTGTATTTCATTTTAAAGCACTGGTGCTATAGGGCTCTTTTGCATGTCTGAAAGTTTAACATTTTTCAGCTGCCTGGCTGGTACTGGAGCCTCTTTCATATAAGCAAACAAACAAAGATGATGTTAGTCATCTGCATATGACACTATGTTTGAAGGCATCCTGATATATACTGTCCCCAGACTATGTTCACATTCCAACTTTACTCCAATCTTGACCAAATAGAGCAAAGTAAATGTACACCAGAAAAAACCCCTGCATCTTCTTGGTCTTCTAGGTAATTTTCTCCTATCTAGTTATTGGCCCAGATGTTGACATTGCCATTACATTGCCTTTCAGCTGCTGACTGAATCAAGTTGCTGTACCATTCAGAATGATTTCTTCCTCTCTTAGTCTTCTTCCCACAGTTACAATGTTAAGTTTCCTAAAAATATTTACTATCAGAATCCTGCATTTTTAGTATTTAAAAGTAATTGGGCCAAATTCAGGAAGAAAACAAACAGGTATGGATCTGACCTATTAACTACAATTTAACCTCAACTAATACATGAATAAGCTGCCTATATATGAGCTATGAAATCAAAGAATTAACCTGTCACACTCTATATAAGTCCACTATTTTCGTGATTTATTTTAAATGTCTTTGGGTGGGGTCACCTTCTTTTAGCATGCCAATCTACATGACCATTTGTGCATGTGGAAGTTGATTGTATCTGAAAGATCTGTAGTGCTGTGATGAACCCTTCAAATTCTTTTAAGGCGCACCTTTAGATAGTCTTCACAAGATTGGTTCCTAGGAGAAACGAAGGCTACATAAGAAGAGCCTCCAGAATAAAAGCAGGAAAACTGGCAAAAACTTCATGTTCACTGTGACCTGGTCCTTTCCCAATAGAACAAATAAACCTGGACCTCCCTCTCCCTGCTGCCCAGGATGGTCCAAAGTGTAGGATCCTTTATTTCACCTGTAGCATTTTTATGATGGTTTACTCAATGTAGTTCAGTCATCAC
The DNA here is from genome assembly GCF_000695765.1 of Mesitornis unicolor. Lineage (NCBI taxonomy): Eukaryota > Metazoa > Chordata > Aves > Mesitornithiformes > Mesitornithidae > Mesitornis > Mesitornis unicolor. The sequence goes on along the minus strand of NW_010194462.1, from coordinate 60,200 downwards.
AGAAGGATTAGCAGATTGCTAACTTCTAACACATTCCTTCCTCAGGAGGTGCAGACTAGTTTAAATAGCTATTCAACTTACTGGGAGCTATCCACCAAAGCGATTTTTCTTTAAATGCTACCAGGCATTAAGGTTTGTTTCCAATTATCTTTGTAATTTTGGCCTAACTCTGCACTCGTCACTCAGAATATCTGCAGTTGTGGAAACCATCATCATTACAACAGTATAAAATTTGAACAGGCTTTGTGTGGTGGTGTCTGATAAGATAAGAAAAGTTATTTTGTGATTTCAGGATAGTTTGTCTCCTCTGACAGCTTTCATGTCAGTGTTAAAGACTTCTTTCACAGCATTTGTCTGCATTTCTAGGAAACAAATACAGTTTGGGAAACAGTTCACTTGATTTTTTTAAACAAATAAAACTAGCAATACTGATTTTTAAATGAAATTAGAATTCTCAAACAAAAATTAACTAATTTCCAAATATGTGCATTTTTGACTGCAAGATTTCACTTTATTTCAATGAAATATGTTTCATCAGAGAAGAAAACCACATGATACAGCTTTCACAGAAGCACCGTTATTTTTGTGATTAGCTGAAATGTTGAGAAAAGATAGTGAGGAAGAATGTTCTGAAAATTGTAGGTTGCTTTTCTGGAGATCTAGTGTCTTTGGGTTGTTACAGAAATAAGTTAAGAATCCCTAAAATAAGGCTTTCATTCTCCAGTTTCACTCTGGCTAGCTCTCATGCAAGGACTTTGTTTCCTGCTCAGGAAAAGGCTCTATCTTCTCTTTTAAAGAAATGGTCATGTTCTCATTTTCTTTATTTTCTGTTTATTTTGGACCAGGACATCTTAAGAATCCTGTAGTGTGCAATCATGGGAACATAATATATAGATTATCTGATGTAAGCAATGCCCCTTTTATCTTTATCTATTCCAGGATCAAAAATATTCATCTAAGCAATGCGAGCACAGTATGACCTTTTAGTGCCCTGCAAGACACTATCGCAGAAGAAATCTTGGTTCATACTGTCATAGTTTGCATTCTTGAATGTATGCTTCAGCATCCAGTCATGCATGAGGTCTTCTGCGTGTCTATGCCATGAAGTGATGCCTCCCTGAACTTTACTAAACGCGTTCTGGAGCCCTCGTCATACATGTGATGCCCTCTGTTCAGACAGCAGTGGTGGTCTCTGCTCTGCAGGGTTGTGCTTTTAAAAATAAGTCAAGGAGCAGGGGTGCAATGAGCATGTAAGGCTGCGAGGTGATGCTTGGCCACATCCTGATAAAATATTAATGAAATCAATTGGAAATCAATGTATGTTTCCCTCCTCGTGTCAGAGCTAGAATTAAGCCAATGCTGAATGCTTCTGAAATACTTGAATTCGCAAAGCTGTTCTTGTTTGCAAGGGAGAATCACACAGAAACAAATTGCCCCTCACAAATCTGCTGCTGAGGTTGCTGTGCTCTCTGACAGCAACCACTTCCACAGGCTATTTCTCCTCCTGCTTTTCGACCATTTCTAGCAGTTTTCCTCCTGCTGCCTCTACTGCTGCTGTATTGCAGTTTGCTCTGCCCCAACATCCCTGCTAGCTTTCCACCAGTCCACAGCCCATGCAAACACATGTACCCAAAGGCCACATCTCAGCATTACCCTGCGGGACACAGAGCAGCCCCTCCTCGACCACCTGGTGCCAACGCTGGTCCCACAGACCACACTGTGTGCCACAGATGGGATATGGGCTTCCCCAACTGCAAAGGTCCTTGCTCTCAGGCAAGGATGGAGATGTGCTGTAACCTTAAGGTACTCCTGAAAATTAAAGGAACTAAAAAAAATTAAAAGTTAAAAAAAGTTTAATAAGTTGTGCCCCTTTTCCAAATTTTCTCTGTTAAAGAGAAGGTAAGGTATTTTTTTTCAGACCAAGTCACAATGTTCTCTGTTCAGTGGTGTGCTCTGGAAATTAGGTTTACAAACTTTTGCTGACAGCTTAGAAAAAATAAAACAGCATATCTACTGTACAGGTCCTAACTTTGCATTGGGGCAGATGAGTTTTGGAAATTTTGGACAAAAGTACTGAGGGCTGCTGGAATCCATTTTAATATGTTGAACTTCTAAATAAGTGATATTGTGTCGGTAAATCTTTTCAAAAGATTGAACTATTTTTTATTACACTGCAGATTTTTTTTATCAGAATGAAGAACTGAAGAGGTTTAATAAAATGCTCTTCTGCCCAGAGTCCTTTTCCTTTGAAAGTTTTACCTGTACTAACATCTAAGGGTGTAATTCACAGACCATGGACTTGGTGAATATGTTCTTGTTGAATACAAGAAAAGGTCTGACCCAGGCCCAAGGGAGACGACCTGAAGCCATCATTACATGCAATGTTCATCAGCCTTAGGTACCATGTAGCAGATCATTTTAACAGGTTTTGTGCGTGGGGTTTTTGTCTTCGGTGTTTCTATGGTTTGTGACTGAATTGAACTTTATAAATATCAAATAGACCTGTGGTCAGGCTGCTGTGGGTGCAGCATGTGCAAGGGAAAAAGAGAAAGGGGCTGTTTGAAGGTTATAATTTTCCTCACTTTATTTTCTCTGTATTGAACTTTTAACATTTTAATATCTGTGTCTATCTTTAGAGGCAGCTGCTGGTCTCTGGCTGCAGCACTTCACAGAGCACAGCTGTGCCATGCTGGCTTTGTCCTTTGCGTATTTTTCCGCAGGTAACTTTTGCATGTAAATATGTTCTGCTCCCTGTGCTGTAAAACTGAAGAACCACAGACTAGTCAAAATGGGGGAAATAGCCTGCCAATAATAAGTGGATTTTTCAGAAACATGATTTAAGAACTCTTGACTGGAAATCAATTGAAGTCCATCATGGCATATTTGAACTTCAAGACATTTTAGTATGAAGCTGAGGCAGGAAAAAACACCACCAGGGTCCTTTACAATGGAAAGATCCAGTGTTTTTCCAAGGAGATAAAAGCAGACTTTCCAAGGACAGAAGAGCACTCCCTCAGACTTCTGCACAGAATTCAGACTAAACAACCTGAAGTGAATCAAGATTTTTCTTTCTCTGTTCATTCTCCTTTTCACTAAAACCAGCAGTCATGTGAGGTCTGTATGGTTTGTGTAAACAGCAAAATCAAGCTGTTTTCTTACATTTCTAATAATAGTTTTAGCCTCTATTCAGTGTATGTCCCAAGACTGGGAACATCAATAGTACTGTAATTTGCTCATCCCATCTATATTATCTTTCCGTATACAACTGTGCTTGTGGTGTTTGATAAAAATTCAGTCTGTTATTGACTTTTAAAGGTTTATACCAAAGAACTAGCCATGTCAACCACATCTTTGGCCCCCTGGTTCATCCTTATCCTGCCATTCGCAGTCTAAGGCTGTTCTGTCAGCATGGCTTGCTGTACCTTTTAATGCAGTCATCAAGTGCAGTTCATGATCATTGCATAATTGAGAGACAAAGAAACAAGAGTTGTATTGCAAGTCACCACATGACTGTACAATGTTATTTGAAGCTATTTGTTGTGTAATTGCTTGAAACTTTCTTGGAGATTTTTGAAGCGTATCAGAGGTGTTTTAATGGGATCGCTTTAAAAGATCAGTGGTTAGAAATGAAGAAATGCAATGATTTAGGGGCCTTTTCCTCTCTTTTATTAATAAAAACCCAGAACAATTAATTCTAGCAGTTAATTGCAGATTTTTAATTTTTTTTTTTAAAGAAAGATCATATGTATTTCGTGTGGGTGCTAAAAAGCATTGCCTGCATTAGACACTCTCCTGCTACACACTCAGACACATGAAGTGAAAAGTAGTATTTCCATTCTAGGGCTCTCTCATTCATGCTTTATGGCCAAGTGTCTTCCCGTCATGGCTTAATATCCTAATTCATTTAATGTGGACTCCTCCATAAGGTCCAAATCTTTCAAGTATTTTTTAGGACCTTTGTTTAGGGATGAATACAGAATATAGGTGACAGAGTATCACCTTCACTGACAAAGAGTACAAAGCACATACCAGAATAGTAGGGTTTGCAAGAGAGTGATACCAGGCTGCAATACAAAGCAAGCAGCAACACAGGGCACAGTTTTACAGTGAAACTTGAAATAATCAATGTTTATGGTATAGATTTTTTTTTTAAAAGATAAAAGAAATAACAGCAGTTGGGGAAATAGAAGTCTGGTGGAGGACAAGTGCAAGAATGGGAAAGACAGTTCTTTAGGAGGTATCAGATTGCACCTGGAGTACAGAGAAGCTAAATTTAACCAGCAAGGAGAAGTTTGCAACAATACAGATTAACAGTGTGGTTAAGCAATGTAAAAACACTAAAACCAGCCAGAGATTCAGACATTTAATGCCTCATGTCCCAACAGCTGACTCAACAATAGCACAGTAATATTTCAACTTACATTTTACAACATATTTCCCTTGCCAATGTGCTTAAGACAATCTATAATTAGATAAAATAATTAGAAGCACAGTAATATATTATTGGACTTGAGTGAATGTCTTGCAGTAAAGAGAGATACTTCTTGATTGCTGAATTTTCCTTAAGCAAACTGGATCTTTCTTAGAGATTGCCAGATCACCTACTTTGATAACTGCTTTTTCTGTTTTCTTGTTTTAGAATGATTACTGTTTTTCTGGAATTTTCACCACTCTATGCAAATCTCAGTTGCCTACACTTCCTCAGGAGCTAATCCTTAGATTAACTAGACATACTGTTGAAGTTGAGAGTTTGAAATTTTGGTGTGTGTAGTCCCATTACATTGTTGTTATTACACATGTGGTTTTTGGAGGTTACAGCTCTACAAAAGTGAGATCAGACCTTTGTGTCCAGGCACTCCTGTAGGAGTCAGCAGAAATTGTTCTTGTGACATGTTGAGTGAAGGCCACATCACCTCCAACTTTGTAATCTTCTGCCGGCTGTGCCACGGTCACTAACAGAGGAACTGCCTATGGATACAAACAGTCCTGCTCTGCAGCTCTGGTCCAGCTGCCTACTTTCTCAAATGCAACTATGAAGCCTTTTGTGGGGGGTGATGGCAGGGGATCTCTCTGTGCTTATCAAAAGGTGGCCACTATGATTAGCTGCTTTAATCTAGAATTCTGGCTACTGTGGTTAGGGCTTCCAGGCTTTCCAAATGGCCACAGAAACATGTCTGAAGATTTAGCAGTGGAAAAGAAAAAAAAAAAGCCAGAAATCTTGGAAAGGCAGTAGTGTTCAGGGGACAAAGTTTAATCCTCATTAGGTGGCGTAACATTGAACATGATTTGCTGTACTGCAGCTTTGTTAGTCAGCTAACAGCTTGATTTTACAATTGTGCTCATGTACAGTTCACATTTTTATTTAAGAAATCCCAATAAAGGTAATATTCCTTGTGCTGTAGCTATGACTTGAAAAATAACTGAGTTAAAGCTTAGTTTCTTTATGTGGCACTTAAAATTTAATTGTATTATTCTCTTTTATTGATCTTTTGAACACTTCATTTGATACCAAAACTAGAGGAAAGCTGAATCACCCATTCCAAATCCTTAAGGCAGGACTGGACAGTCCAAAGTCTAAAGTGAAATCTGAATAGTGAAAGATCACCTTTCTTCTACAATGGGCTAATACAAAGCCTCCATTTTCTCCCCATCTTCTTGAACTTTGGAGTGGTCTGATCCTGTCAGCCTGCACAGAGGCTCTGGAAGAGAACTTCTGAACTGCGATGCCAAATCTTGGCTAAAATGGCCACCTTGTCTAAACAAGAGCATTTTCTGCTTTTACTGTCAAATAATGAATATGATGCAGTACAATTGAAATAGAACAATAGTACAATTGAATAGCCTTTAACTCTTCAATGTCTGCAGCAAGCGCTGTTCTCATGACAGTGGCACTGTGCTGTTGAGGGAACAAAAATCGCTTTGCTGTGAGCCTGGCCATTCAGCCAAGATAGGCTCCTGATTTCTCACCCTGGATAGGCTACACAATGTGATTAAATTAGATCTCTTACATTGTTCACTGACTTCTGGTAAATTACACCTTTGATTTCTGGTCCAATGAAAAGGTGCTAATTACCTTTTTAAGTGCTCATTTAATGTTCTGCAGTGACATAAAGCATGAGTGCAGCTGCCTGCATGCCCAAACCTTCCAGAGGTTTCTCCCTGGCTGCTCACTCTCATCAGCCTCTTTCATTTTTTCTCTGCTCCTTCCCTCTGTCCCTCCAAGGCACCTGCTGTGTGCCAGTTCTTCTGCAGCTGAATAAATCTACAGCGTTGTTTGCTGCAACTGGCTGCATTTTAACCCATTAAAACAACAACTACAACAACAACAACAAAATCACTTTAAATAAAATCAGCAACCTGTCTTGGACTAATTGCCCAGCTCGCATTATGATTTTTCTTTTAGCCAGAGCTTAGGAGATCTCAGTTGGCAAATGGATTTCCCTACTCTTCCCATGAGAAAGGTTTATCTGGGGAAACATTTCATCCAGGCCTTACACAGCCTGCACCTCCCTGTTTTAAAAATGCTTTATAAATGCTCTCTGCTATTGCCTGTGCAACAAAAGAGAGTGGCACAAAAAAGAAAGCAGCCACAAATCAGAGATTTCAGACAGCAGTTAACTCAGTTAACCATCCCTTGCTTGCTAAGCACCAGAGATCCTGAAGATATTCATAGAAGGCTACCCAATGCCTAGAAGGCTACCCACCACAGTGCAGCTGCTTCATCTGAATGAGTGCACCTACACCCTGCACTTGCTTGGCTCTTGACCCTGTTTCTCCAGTTGCCTCCACCAGGACAGATGCCATTTACTACTGCACTCCTTTCTTGAGATGAAGACCATATAGAGTGGAACATGTAGATGAAGACCATATGCTTCACTCCCAAGCTCAACACCAGAGACAAAAGAACTTGGATTGTCTAGGTGATCCTGCTCTGGCAGGGGGTTGGACTAGATGATCTTTCGAGGTCCCTTCCAACTCCTAATATTCTGTGATTCTGTGGATTATATCAAAGTTAGTTCCCTAACCCGAGGCTGGAGAAACAGTACCTCAGTGGGGTTTGTGCCCTCAAATGCCTCCACATCTTCTCATGCTGCACAACACAACTCCATGGAAGCGTGCTGTATTTGTACCATGCTGGTAGCCAACTCGTCCTTGTGGATTCTTTAAACTGAAAGGTCTCTTTTATGTACACATGTTGAAGTCACTGATGTTGTCACTGGACAGCCCGGTGAGGCCCACAGCTATGTATTTTGACATGGCCAATGCACTCCAAAGGGCTGAAGGCCAGAGTATTGTGGATAATTCAGTGCAATCCAGTTGACCTGTGGTCCTGGCTTCCCTCCCTGGTGTGGTCACTTGGGATGGAGGATGAGAACATTTTCCTGCTCATTGTGATTGATTCTTCCAACCTAGACCTCTGTAAGCCCTTTCCTGCACTCAACCCCTGCACACTGGACAGTCCAGACAGACTCTAATAAGGCCAGGAGGATGTAAGGACATCCACGGACCGAAGTAAAAAGAATTTTTTTTTCTGGAGCAGCACTTCTCCTTTCCAACCTCTTTTGATATGTCTGCATTGAACAGTAAAACAATGTTGAACTAATCCTGGTAGTCTTCAGAATTTAGTTTTTACCAAAACTCTATATAGTCCTTTACAGCACGCCTATCTCTTCACAGCTCTGAAAAATGCAGGATCAAGAGGATCAAGCATAAATAAGACTATACTACTCAGATATTAAGAAAGATTATTCTGTACATAGATCTACAGAAATTAATTAAAACTGATTTTATGTGAATTGGAAAGAGTTGGTAGGTAGTTGTGATGTTTGTGAGCTATTTGTGGCCAACTTGTGAGGTGGGTTTGTTGTTTTTTAACAGAAGGAAAACTTCAATGCATTAAAATTGTGAGGCGTTGTTGAAGTTGTCTTAGGCATAACTTTTATCATTAAAGAAATGTATTCTAACATTTCAGTTAATGTAATTTGGTTTAAAGGAATACTGAGAAGGTAAGTAATTCTTTCAGAGTAATAATTATTTTCATCCTGAGAAGTTATGTTTTTTGAAATATGAAATATGAATGTGAGATATTAACGACCCATTCTGTTACCACAAGGACCCATTTGGTTTTTAGCTTTTTAACTACATTTTTTAAAATTTATATTGAGGAAACAATCAAACTCTCATCTGGGACTTTTTTCATTGACATCAGTATGATCGCTTTGGGCTCTTATAAAGAAGAGTTAATTAGGGGCACTTATTCATGATTGAATTGGATTTAACTTTGGTGGCTAAAGAGGTTACTGTTGAGGTGGTAACCTCAGCTCTTCTGAACCTGTCAGGAGTCACAAAGCAGAGACCCCTCCTGCTGCAGCTCACAGCCCAGCATGTTAACATAAATTGAAATCAATGGCTGGTGCAGTTAATACACCGTGCTGTGAACTGTGATGGCCCAGGAGCAGGGAAACTACCTCTTCTGCCACCTCTGCTACAGCAACTTCTGCCAGAGGGGTGGAATGGCTATCAGGGGAAAAAAAGGCTTTTTCAGTGGTCCAGAGCCTGCAAATCCCCTTCTGTGTCTTTCCATCTAGCTACAGTGTGAAAAGCTGGATATTAAATATCAGATGGAGTTGGATTTTTGTTGGATTTCTGTCTCTGACAGGCTTGGCTGGTGCGGTTAGTCTGGTTGATTTCAGGAGGAGTTTTGTAGAGGTTTGTGGCTCTGCAAAACAATAAGCTAAATTCTGTAATATCATACTTTTAAACAAGCCAGCCAAAAGATATTTTTCCCAGCTCACTTCCCCATTCCCTGCACAATAAGTATTTTCTGCGTGATTTTAACTCAGAGGTTGGAAAAGAGCCAAGAATGAGTTCCCAAGGTATACAAAACCTTACTAAATTGGAGCGTAATAATAGGAAAAAAGTGCACATGCAGATGTGAATTCAACTGATCTTCAAGGGGATGTTGCTTTAGCAAGCCTATTCTCATTTCTACAGCTGCTGGTGATTAAAGCTTAGACCATTGTAGCTACTGCCAGTAAAATAAAAAAAAAAAGCCTAAATTTAAGTAGTGTCTCCAACAGAGGCAAAATTGAAAACAAGTTGCTAGTGCCTGGATGTTAACACCTTAGACAAAGACCAGAAACACAGCTGGAGAATTTTTTCAAGTGACGAAGAGGCTATCATCACAGAGGAACATTAAAAAAGTGCAGTTCAATGTCAGTCAAAGTTAATTGTGCATTTGTGCAAAGTTCAGTGAAGTAGGTTCTGCGGATTCGCTAGGCAGAAAACAGCGTGTGATTACATTCTTCAAATGTTTCTAGTTTTGTTTAAAACTCAAGTTAAACATCTTAATAATGAAGTATGGAAAAGACATCCAAAATAACTAGATGGTTTAGGTACTTTTGAAGGAGAGCAGAGATAGAAAACTTGTTTCAGCTGCTTTTGTTTTCAGACCCTGACTTGTACATATGTAAAGTACCAAAATACTGCAAGTTGCACCCCTTTGCCATTTATCTTAATTTCTGATAGTTTTACATGATACACACACAGCTCTTTATTATCTTAGCTGAATTTGGCCCAGAAACTTCTGCAGGAGATTGTACCTGATACATGCAGACTGCATTTGATCTCATACCTGCCATGTAGTCATTTCAGTAAGAATACATGATGGCAAAAGTATGCAAAGTTCTTATAATTAAGCGTCATAAAACATTTGTAACTGTTACCAAGTTGTAACTTAGGAACTGAATCCCAAAGAAGTGAAAGACTGACCCAGGAGAGCATCCTTTGTTGGTTCTTCCCAGCTTATGCAGACTTCCATCAGGGATTTGGATGAGGTGTGGGACTGATTCATCATTACATTATTACTAAGTGCAACCCTACCTCTGCCCACTTTTACTGGAAAGTGTGAAGCAGACGAGACAATCTTTTTCTAACTCGGAAATAACCAAAACACCTTGAGACTGCTTGTTTTTTACAAGACTTTTGTCAAGACTGCTGTTAAGGACTGTTCCCTGGGTAGTTTCACATGACTTGCCAAACTTACTACCACTCAGGCCATGGGATTAATTTAATTTAAGAAATGTTTAAGATTTTATTGTTTACAGAGGGGCTGCACCCATAGCAATCACATTTATATCTGTAATGAGCAATGATGCAATTCTTATTGCTTTCCTAACAGATGAGGAAAGGTGCAAGGAGTGGTGCTTCATCTCTTTTTTTGGTTATGAGTCATCAGCTCTTACCTTAAATACTAAGGCGAGGTCTCCTCATTGAAGAAAAAGTTTCTAACAGGGAAAGAGAAGCAGTTCAGCTCAGGGAGATAGTTACAAGGGGTTTAGGTAGTCCCTATGCTAACAAAGTCCAAACCCCTAGAGCAGATGATATTATCCTTCACTACAGCAAGTATGAAGTTTGTTGAAAAAAAACAGGGACTCTACTGACTTAGAAAGGCCATTGGGACCATGCACACACCTGTGACTCTGTGGCATCTCACAGGATCAGAAAAGTTCTTGTTTAAAGCTGTATACTTTCTGAAATACTGAGTCTTCAGTTTCTCTCCCCATCACCAAAATTGCAGACCATTATGGCAGTTGTTTCTAGAGCTGCTAATTCTCAGGCTTCTGGAAATAAAGCACCACTATTCCAAAGCAGAGAGCATACTTGGACTTGCTAGACAAAAGCCCTGCAGGATTTGGTGCTGTGCAGCACTACAGACCAGAGCCACTGAACCAGCTCCTCCACAACACAAATCCAGCCAAGCCACAGGAAAGGCAGGAAGGAAAGCTGATTTATACCATCTGAAGAGCTGACCCAGAAGCTGGAGTAAATGGGCTTGATCTGGCAATTCCCAACATCCTGACACTCCAGCAGTATTAACGATCAATTAGGAGGCACTTTGTTTCCATACCGCAGCAGCAATAGCTTTAGCCCTCCCTTGAAAGGGCACAAAAGGGCAGAGGGCAATAGCAGAGCAGAGAGATGACAAAATAAAATGGGGAGCAACCCAGGACTTTTAGGAACCTAACTGCAAATCTTGTAACAAAATGCAATTGGACAGAAGGGACTTGCTTTCAGATGTAAAGTAAGCTAAATAGGTGAAAGAGTTCTCTTTAAACTGTCATCATTAATTTAAGCCAAACTTAATTAAAAAAATAAACTGAAACAGCTGGGTGTAGGAAGTGACTGGCTGACCTCAGTGCTGGGGCTGTTTTCCTTTTCTGCTTTTAAACCATTGTTCATCAGCTTCCACTTAAAGCAAACCAGAACTGTCAGACTAACCACAATCAAAACCATAGGGCTTGCTTGCATCTAATATTTCTCTCTGTGTTATGACATCCATTAAAAGGAAGAAACGAGTAGCATCGGCACATTTACATGGTGCTGTACTACACTACTTGAATGAGAGAACCAGTGAAATATTTAAGGCATCTTCTATTCCAAAGGATCCTTGAATGTATTTATGAGTTTATGACATTTGGAAAACTCAATTTCTACTCCTCATTCACATAAATTTTTGTCTAAAAGTGAAAAATGTTGCTTTACCCCTACCTCTTACCTTAGCTATCCTTTGACAGGTTGAGATAAATAGTAGGGACAGGTACCATCTCATCTTGTGTGTTTTTGGGGCCTCTCCCCCTGAATTTATACCTGCTATATCTGTGCAAAAATGGAGCACAAATACATGCTAACGACTGAAAGGCAGCCTACTTCAGCTCCAGATGAAAAACTGTACACAATTCCTCTGGAAGGTAATTAAAGAGCATCATATAAAACATCTAAGTTACCTGAGATAAGCCGAATAGCGGGAATTTGATAAGCCCACCATGAAAAATTTCTAGTCTTCATGTCACTTCTGCTTGCCTAGCCCAGTGGTGATTTCATTTCTGCAAAGCTATCATAGTGGAGCCCTCTCAGAAAGAACGCCTACTTATGGCTCCCCTACTATTGATTTTCTGTTGCAGGATGTCCAACAGAACATCTGTTTCTATTTGAAAATGCTAGACTGTTATCGAAACTCATCAATTCTGCAGTAGGAGGAGATTACTAACATAAAGCTCACTCCTATACACTTCAAATACAGATCAAGTGATGGTTTCTGAGAGAAGTTATTCCACAAGTAATCTATTACCCTTGTGAAGGAAACAAGTTTCTTGTTTTTTTCCTAGCTGATAGTCATCTATGCCCTAAGGCACATCCATTTTACCTCAGTGGGACTTCATAATATACCTGAAGTTAATAATATGCTTAAGACCCATATTTCAAGAGTCTGAAAGGCTTATATAATTCAAATAATCATCTTGCCTTTGCAGGACTTGGCTTAGCTTAGTTTAGCTTAGCTTAGCTGATACAAGCATCACAAAGTCATTCAGGAGAAGTTGTGTTTTACCACATCGAGAACAGAAATTTAAAAAATTGATTCAAACCAAATATCCCAATTTGCAAAACTTTGACTTTATTTGTCTTTTTTTGTTGTTGTTCACTCAACATAACTGGATTCCCAGTACCACTGTAGCAAAGCAGGAGGAATTTCTGGTGGTTTTGTATGAGTTCTCAATCCCTTTTAAATTACTCTAGTTAAAGCATTTTTATCGCAGTGACACCTGTCCTCCCAGCCCACTGCCATGAGCGACCAGACTTGTCTAATGGCTCTGAAAAGCCCACAGTCATAGCTGGATCATTTCACAGATTTAAAAGGACCATCTATCAATTCACTTTTAAAAAACTCCACATCAAACTCAAACCCGTAATAGCTCTGTCTGTAGAAAGGAAATAGTGATCTGCCTATCCACAGGAGTGAAGTTACTCCATTTCTTTCTGTTCTGGTTAACTCCTAAAAATCAGCAATAACTGCTGTGGATGCACTCGGAAATGTGCGAGCAGCAGTAGTGGGTCACGGTGATGGAAACAAGAGCTTGTGCTGTAAAGGGCAAAGTGTTCCTCACCGCAGCATTTGGGAACATCTCACCATGAGCTGAGGGAGTACTTCCCTGGTGGATCACTGCTGGACTGGATCATTGCTGAACAAATCCCAGAGCTTCTGTCACCAGAATGGCAAGGGGGCAGGAAGTTGGATTTAAGCCACCTGACAACCTTGGCCTTGCCAAGCCCTTGCTGCAGGAGAGCCCAGGACCCACAAGATCAGCGCCATGAGCTGCCTTCCAGGCTCTGCAGCACTGAGCGTGGTCAGAGGACCAACAGAGAAAAAACAACTGCAGGATTTTTCTCTAAGAATCTTTGAAATCAACGTCCTAGTAATTAATCAGATTCTGAAGAATAAACAGGTTGTCCTAGGAAGAAGCAATTAATTTGTTTTATTATTTGACCTGTTAAAATGCAAAAATTGCTGTGGAATTTACTCTGTGGTGACACATTCAAGCTGTGGTGCAGTCTCTAGTAGTGCTAGTGTTTTTCTAATTACAGCTATAAATAAAAGTTACCTCCATCCTGATTCAAAATGGATTCCATGGACTGTCAGGTGCATAGGTGATGCACTGCAGAGAGATGAATGCAGTGGCATTTGCATCGTGGTATTGACTTACAGCTTGGGGGGGTTAATTATTGCATTCTTTTGCCATGTATTGGGGCAGCCATTTTTAGTACTTTCCAAAATGCTAAAAAGAGACTTGACAGCTTCTCATTAGATTAGAATAGACAAGCTACTTGAATCAACAATGAAATTTTATCAGGGATGCTCACGTACAAAAACAAGAGCTTTTCATTTTGATATTGTATACTTTACACTGTATTGATTTGCTTTTATTGATTTTTAATAAAAAAGTGTGTTTTTCCAAATGGTGTAAATTAATTGTTATTGCACCACAGAAAACAGAAGACTGCACCACAGTAATTAATATTTCCTGGCAGGGAATCTAAGCAAGCTTGCTGCTGAAATGGGCTTGAAAGCGTGTTTTGACAGTACCACAAATGCTGGCATATGTCTGTGAGGCGACGATGTGGCAGGCATCTTTTAACGATACGAAGAGAAGCAGATGCCCTCCCCAGTACACAAGGTCCCGTGTCCGTGAGCTCAGCTGGGCAGTGAAGAGATGATCAGTCCTCCTTGTGGGATCTTTTGACGGCTGTCTGAGGGCAGCTGTGTGGATGAAAGCCAGAGAGTACCATTCACATACCCACTGCTTTGGGGACTACTTTCACCAAACTGTGGAGGCATGGCTACTGTAACTTTCTGTTGCCTCCAGTTCTTGGTATCCACCCATGATCTTTTGTCATATCTGAGTTGCTTTCTCTGTGTAAAGTGGGCTTCTCTACTGCTTGTCACACAAAGAGCTGCTGGTCACTGTAATGGGTTAAGGAGCTCAGTCCTACTAAACAAAGGGAGGTGAAAAATCACATAGAGCAGGTATCTCCAGTGTTGGTGGGAACATGGAAACCAAAAAGCAGTGCCTCTTCTCCATGAGGCAGCTTTAGAGGACTTGAGCAAACTTTGGTAGAATGAAATCAATACAGTCAACTCCTAAAAGATTACAGTTTAAGAAGGGAAAAAAAATTGCCTTCTTTCTGTGTAATCAGTAAGGAAAGGGAGGCACAGATAACCAAAAAGATTAATTAGCAGTTGGGAGATGAATACTATCGCGTTAGCTGCTGCAACTTAAACACAACACAATCCCTTCTTTTGAGACCATCTAAGTTACACAGTAATTATAAGCTAAGTGTTACAAGAAAGAAAGCTCTTCTTAAATAATTTAAAGCACATCAAGTGACAGTGATAAATCAATTAATAAAAAGGAAAGCTCTATATGCCTTTTTTTTGCACAACCATGTTTACTTCCTTTGTACTGAGTTAAAAGAAAATTTTAATCAAGTTAATAAAGGTGTATGTTACTAAAATTACTCCAAATCAGTACATCAGTAAAAAAAATGGAGCCAATCTGCATATACCCTCAGACAGAACATCAAAACTACTGATGAAGACTAATCCAACAGCTGGAAGTAGCAGGGCACATCTTCATTCAAAGAAACTGCAGGAAAGTAGAGCCCAAATCAACACTGACTACTGTAACCACACAGGCCATCATACTCACAGCTAAAGGAACAGCTAAAGCCAACCTTTTCACCCAGGAATCAGCATGCTTTTACACCTCAGGCACCTGATTTATATCTCTTCTCCTAATTTCCTGTGGCAGGGAAGCTTAAACTATCATTAACTCCTTGTTTGCTAGAAATCAGGTGAAGACCTTACATCCAGGCAGAAGCTGAAAGATATTTTGTAATGAAATAGAAGATTGCTGTCCTGCTATGGTATGCAAATCAGACTGAGAAAGGTTGTCCATATGTTATTTATGCTATGGTACATTTAATCCAAGAAGTACCGATCTTTTTGTAAGAGCACCAGTGTTGTTCAGTGACCTAGAGCAGAATTCAGTTATGGGGTGTGCTAGGAGCGCCTTTTTCATGGTTCGATAAAATATGTTTCAAGAATTGTGGACAGTTGAACTAGATATTTGTATTAAATCAAAATTCCCTGGCAAGATAGTACCTTGCTACTTATTCTTCCTATTTTCATATGTTAGTTTTTTATAGAAAGGGCGGTTACTGTTGTACACATATTCCCAAGTATTTCAGATATCCTGCTTCTTGATTGTTTAGAGTTGCTCCCAAACCAAAGGCTCAGATTCCCAAACCTGGAATTTTAGGATAGAATTAGGAAATAAAGGAAAAGAAATCTTTATTCCATCAAACTAGTCTTTATATTAATGAGATTATTTGTAATTAAAAATATATTTTTTTTATGACTATTTTCTGCTCTCAGTCAATTTTCCAAAAGCCCTGCTACAGGGTGAATAACTCAGAAAGCTTTAAATCTGAAAATCATGGGCTGTATGAGCAGCTGGTACAAATTAAAGGAGTTGTGCTTCTTTACTAATTCAGATTTTTGTCTCTGTTTTCATATAGCTACATTCAATATCAAGAGCCTAAATCTGAGAAATTAGCAGCCAAGTTCTTACTGATATCAGTAGAAGGTTGAGATGGGGAGGACTGCCTTTGAGCAGGCTCGATACAAGTCATCTGTCACAAAAGTGACAAAAAGGATTAACATTAAAGTGAGCAAGACAAGACATATATGGCAAAAGCAAAACAATGGTTGGCTCTAACTCCGCTTGGTAGAGCAGTTCATGATCACAACTTGCTTTAAAGTTTAGGAAATTGTATCCCAATGGACTGGTACAAAATATATCTATACCATTAAGTGAATTAAAATATTATGATGTTAGTCATGCAGATAGGCTTTTGTTATCCTTATGGTGATCTGTAGGAGAAAGAATGTTTGCCTGCAGAAGAGATAAGACAGTAAATCTGCTCTGCTCTAGTACAGCTGTGACTTGGTGGTCAGGAGCTATTTCCACTGCTGAAAAGTTCAGGTCCAACAGAAATCCTCTGGCAGTCTTAGCTGGTGACTTCATGATGGCTTCACACAAAAGCCCTTTGCTTGAGATAGGATATGAATTGAAACAATCTGGTAAAGAAAAACATTGAGTCAGAATCCAATAGAAGTGCAAATTTAAAAGTCTCTCCCCATCAGCCATATTTTAATGAATGCATAGTTACAGGGTGACTATGTTATCTCACTTTTCTTGTGTCATTAACTGAGAATCAAGTTTAAAAAAGTGTCCCCACAGAAATCTTATTCATATGTTTTATTATATGCTCCAGCATGGGCACCACTTTAGTTTAATGGTGTGTTGGATGATGGTACAAATTTATAGCCAAAGGTTTACATCACAGACAGCTGGAATGAATAACAATAAATTAATTTAAAGTGCTACAAAAGTGCTCCCCATAGTATGCAGTGCTTATGTGCTCAAGGCTAATAATTTATAAATGCACGTCTTTTATAATCCTGATCTAAAGTCCTGAAAGCAGCTAGTTAAAAAGCAGTCACATGACATAAATTATTTTTATTAATATTTCAAATGCATGATTAGGGTGAGCACCATGGTCATTAGCATTAGATAGCTTTCATTTATGACCAAGTGCAATGAAGCAATAGCCAGAGACAGAGAAACTAGCCAAGCAATGGCACAACAACCATTGGGAGACTGGGGAGGGTCATATACTGCTTCTTCTTCTGCAAGATTTTTATATGCTAGTAATCATCGCAGCTATGGCTGTCTCCTTTCCTTTTACTGGTCTGTTGTGTTTGTCGCATTAGATACTGATAAGGCCTGAAGAATAAATATATGTGCTACTGAGTGCAGTCAAAAACAGCCATGCTCCTCTATGTAGTTTTCCTTCCATCCCTGGACACTGAATGGCAGCGAAGTTCAATGCAACGAGGGATCTGGCCAAAGGGTGTCATAATGACATCCCTTGTTAGAGTAGCAATGCTAATTTGAACATGGAGCTACTGCTAAACTCTCATACAAACTCTTGCTTGGATAGGGTAACTTATTTTAAAGCATTTGACTTGCTTTGAGAGGACACCACCATTTTTGGCTGTGTGTCAAGGTATTAGAGAGAAGTCATGCCCCCAGACAAGCAATTATTTGCAGAAAAGCATTGTGGAGACTAAGGATAACGCCAGGCCATAAGCTTTCTTTCTCGGGGGGGAACTATTTTTTTTGGCTAGCATAACCCAACATTTAGCTGCAGTCTTCACTAGTGAAGGAGTATATTCACTATTACTGGTGAAGGTAAAAGAGCTCAAATAACATGGGTAACATCGCAGCATTTTCTTCAATGCAGTTCCCAAGCACACCTCACTGCAGGGATGTCACTTGCCTTAATACCACCCTTATTTTCTGCATGCAAATTTGTCTGCCTCTCACTTTTTTTGGTGGAAATAATTTACTCCTTAAATGCAGAGTCATTAAGCTGAGGTTATAGAAGGAGTCTTTCACACTGAGAGAAGGATCATGAATAATTTCTGTGTCTCTCATTCTGGGCCATTGCCACATATTAGACTACATATATGAATCTTGGCAGATTGAAAAAATATGCACCACAAGCAACCTCATTCACTTCAGTGGTTCTTCTAGCAAAGTAAGTAGATTGGGACACAAAGTGGGCAGCAGTATCATCATCTGGTCCCTCCGCTCCCTCTTTAAGAAAAAAAAAAAGCTTTCTGCATAATACAAAATGCAAACTTCCAAGTAACCATTCACAAATTTTTTTTTTAATATCACAAACCTCTGCAGACTCACACTTTCTTTCCTCTTCCTTTCTGGCTTTCTTTGAAAGTACTTTGTAATGTAACACATTTTTGCAGAGGTCAATGGGGGCATATTTGCATTTTGATACATTTTAAATTTTTGCCTCCAGCACACCACTCAAATGCGCTGTGCTAATCAGAAACAAGTAATGATCTCCTAGATACTTGAAGTGGGTGACTAGGCATATAAAAGCACCTCAAAATGCAAAATTAGTGAGAGAGCAATGCATGGTAAAAATAAAGAAATAAAAAAAAGGCCGAAGATGCTGGCAAAAGCAGTTTGGATTTATAAGCTGAGGGTTCTGCCTGGAATAAGCAGCTAATGTGTTTATGTGCACCACTGAAGTGATAAGGGGATTCAGGGGACTCCTACATCAGCTGACTGTGTTGATGGACTGCGGGTTTCTCTGAGCATGTCACTTGTACATCAGAGTACTCAGATGATGCATAAGCATTTCCGAGGGCTTTTTATACCATCAGCAATACCTCATGTTCTGAACAACCCAAATCCAAGATTAGGCAGGATCTAGAAAAATGGGGCAGTCCCCAAGGCATGGGTTTATCTGTATGGAGTTCTTTTATTTTTAGCAGTAGGTTTCCACTCAAACATGCCTGCCTCAAGGGAAGGTGGGATGTATGGGAGAGAAAAAAACCACAAACCCAGAACTCAAGAGATTATTTACTTTTAAAATTTATTTTTTTAAAGCATGACAGAGTTGCAAGTAAACATGAGTGCTTCCCCACTAACCACTGCGTCAGAATTAAAACTCCTGATAAGTAGATGTTGCTTAGACAGCGATCAGCTAGGCAGCATGTGTGTGTACGGGGGAGAGGATGGAGGCACAACCAGGCAGTGTGTGCATTGAGGCACTTTGATTAGTGTATGTGTGGCTGCAAGTGATGGCAAATGCAAGTGTGTGTGTGAGAGAGAGAGAAAAATGACACACAACCAAAACAGAGTTGCTCCAGTGAGCATTTTGTATATGTTTTTCAGCGAAGGCAACAAGAAGCAGCCAGGGAAGAAAGCGATTGAAAAGACAAGGTAGGAAAGACCTATATAGCGTGGCTGGACTAACAGCAGCACAAGGTAAGAAATCCAGGCACCAGGAAAATAATTTAAAGCCATATTGATTCGCTTTGGAGGCGAGAAAAAGCAGATGCACTCAGCTACTGTGGAATGGTTCCAACAGCAGCTACAGCTGATTTATCTTATTTATTTATTTTTATTTTAACGACTTTCATTCACAGAAAACCTGTGCTGTAAACCCAAACCAGTCTGTGCCCCTCGCTGCATGCCCCACTCCCCCCAGCACCAGAAGCCTGCTCACAGCAAGGCAGCACTTCAGCCAGCAAAGTGAACCCTCAGGCAAGGCAGCAACGAGAGAAGAGAAAGAGAGGGAGAGGATCAATGGCTGAAATTCAGCGGCTCTTGCTATTTCCCTGAGCCCCTGTGCTGTAGCGAGCCAGGAGTGTTCAGTGGCAGCTGGGCAGAGCGGGAGCAGAGCCCATCCATCTCCCTCCATCGACAGCAGCCCTCCGTTGGGAACACTGCCCAGCCTCTGTCCTTACAGAGCACGGCTACAAAGGAGAGAAGGATCCAGCGCTGTGTGGTGTTGGTCCTTGCATCTAGGAAACAGTAGAGGAATTAGACATGACATGGGAAAATAGGGGGTTTAATAGTCTGTAGATAATCCTACGTTTCTGGGGAAAGATGGAATGTGGGTGTTTTGACTACATGGAAACACTGCCAGGACTTGCTTGCACTGCTTCCAGTGAAGAAAGCACTGCATCAGGCTGGAGTCTTGCTCTAGATTTGTGCAGATACCTTAATTCAGCTGGTTATATTTATCCAATGATATAATTATAGAATTAATACAGAAACACCATGGCTGAAATCTTCAAAATATTGCTTTTCTGGGAGCCAGCTACCCATGAAGGTCTGGCCTGGGTGACTTATTCTCAGTCACAGAGCAAGCCCGATTCTTAGCTGAGGTTTCTGAGTTTTTCTCAAATTCAGAATTTTCTTTTACAATCAGCTTATTCACTGTGAAAGGTGGTTTCAGATCTACAAAATTCAATTCAAACTTCATTAATAATTACAGTTATGTAGTTCAACATTTCTTAACATAAAAATTTTTCATTTTCCTTTTAAGAAGGATCTAAACTTAACAACAGCCAGGTTAAGGGATGCTCAGGAGTGTTTCCTTAAGCTTTGAACTAGTATTGTTTAATTTAATCTGAAATGAAATTTGATATGGTTTGGGAAAAAAAACCTAGGTGCACTCCTGAATTAAAACCCAGTTACTCTCATAGCTCTCATATCACCTTAGCTGCTGTCCCATCCTTCCTGTTTTCTACACCAAGACCTCAAGTGTAACCACATGGGGATGCATGTGTGCTTGCTCAGTGACTTGCTCCTTCCTGAACATCTGCTGAGCAGTGGCTTATTTGTATGAATTATGAGTAGGACTTAGAGCTCATCAGAAAATTTCTGTCAGAACGGTTTTCCTAAAGAAAATAGCTTTCAGGTAGATGGAATTCTTTATAAAAGCATAAAATTAATTTTTTTCATAGAAAATGGGAATTCTGTTCAAAATTTAACATACATTTGGATACCTGTAAGATGCATGTAAACACAGTAGATTTTTTATTGGAAATTAAAAAACTTATGACACATTTTCAACCAAAAAATTAAACAATGTCCTAACTGGCACTAATTCCTGTTTTATATTTGTTACACTGATGAGTATAAAACCAGAGTAACTCCCTTGGTCTCAGTGAAGTTACTTTAATTTATGCTGTTGTAAATAAGATTGAAATCTCAGTCTATGTGGTTGGTTCTAGTGATGAATATATTTGCCTTCTGGGTACATACATTAAAAAAAAACCCAAAATGAAACAAAAACCCCATGACACTTGAAGGATTCTGGGTTAGGACTGTTGTGAAGAGTCTTAACTCCTGTAGATTTGGTTTTAGTATCGCTGGGCAGAACATGTCAAAGTGTGGGAATTTATAATTAGAAGTAAGAACATATGGCCAAGTATTTAAAACTAATTTATAACTATATTTTTATCAGCTACAATTTTAAAATCAGTGTTATACAGAACACTGTCTGAGTTTTAAAGGGTAGGTCCCTGTCTCCCAATAAATTGAACATATCCTAAAATATCTTTAGATTTGATGACAGAATAGCTTAACAGGCTCTTAGCAATAAAGAGTCTCTGTAAGTCTTCAGATTTATTTGTAGAACAATATTTTTTCTCTTTCACCTGTTTAAAAAACCCCCACACAAAACCAAACAGCTCTGTTTTAGATAAAGAAACAAAAATTGCTGCAAGATAGGGTGAGTGTCTTGCCTTCAGAAAGGCAAGCCATTCCCACAGAAGCCAAATTCAGGGTACAAAGTCTTTGTATTCCCAGAAGTACTTCAGGATCTGGACAATGGTCAATGGTAATTCCACTGCATGGATCCAAGTGGTGAAATTGGGTATTAATATGCAAATGCTACTTTTTATCTTTAATTCAGCTACTTTGCAGGCCAGATCATTTCATCTAGAAGTATCAATTGAAATGATCATAGCTGTTGCACTGCTTTAGGTTGACAGGTATCAACTTGAGCAGGAACTCTTGCAATCAGCTTGTAATGCTCTTTCAAAGTGGTGCCAAATTTTTAGACCTACTATATTGTGTGCAATTCTGGTTTCCAAGACAAATAAAGTGAAGAGAATAGAATGAGGGCAAATTCATCCTTGGTGTAAACTCGCTGACTTCAGTAGTATTACACTAGAACTAGTTATGGAGTAGGATTTCTTTCGTAAACAGTAACACAAATTGAGTTTAATAAGAAAGTACCTTAAATCATGCCGTGGGCAAAATAGCTCAGTTAATCCCAAAATGTTGTTGCAAGAAAATTCCTTCCTTTTCACAGTGTTCTAGAGGAGATAGAAGGCATGTTACATAGTCAAGCATTTCCAAAGAATTTAAATAATTTCTTTTCCTGTTTTAGATCAACACAGTAGTTTTGTGAAGCATTTTATTAGTTAAACTTCATCCTCTCCCTCCCTTCAAAAAAACCCACCATGACCACAAACCAAGCAGACTTACAAGGTCATTTGGTGCAAAACTTCATGTTTGTGTCAGCCAGCTCTTGCATATGTTACAGAAAATGTCAACTCTGCTTCCCTGTCTGTAAGCACCTAAAATAATCTGGCCCCCATTTTAAATCAGCTTGCATGAAGTCAGGGGAAATCTTCCTAGAGTTACCTGGGCACCAAGTAACAGAGTTGTCCAGGAATAAATATTTTTATTTCAATATATAATAAAACCAAAATAAAATTAAGTGAAAATTCTCGGTACAATTAAATGTTGGCATTGTTGGCTTTGACTCAGTCAGAAGGTAGATGCTGATTTTTATTTTCATTTTTCTGCTCTACACTTTCTAAAATCATATGAGAGAAAATAAACATTGAGATAACGATACTGAAATACAACCCAAAACTTTTCAGAAAAATCTCTACTGTGATCTTTTTCCCCTGTAATTGACATATGCAGTGGAAAGTTTTTTTGAAGCTGCAGTTCTGATTGGCAGTCCATTGGCTGGCGTGGCATTGTGCGAGGGAAGAGACCGTCTGAATGGTGAAGCTGTTAAGAAACTACTTGTATGATGTACTGCAGTTACAGGAGTCTTTACTGTTTGTTTCATCTAATCACATTTGCTATCAAGGATTTTTCTTGTTTGCCTCTTTTCTATTTGAATTGGAAGAATACCAGATTTACACCAGGGATGAGCCTGGCCAACTGTCTCCCAAGCCTTTATCATTAGCTTGTAGGTCCCTTCATTTGTTAAAAAGCTCAAATACTATCACTGCTGTGTTTCCTTGCTTTCTCATTTCAGACTGGGAGGCTTTGAACTTGCCAAGATCTAAATTGGGTGCTCTGTGTTTGTTCTGCTTGTGTTGATGAAGTCACTAATCCTTAAATGAAGGGCAGGGAGCTTTTGGGGTTAGCAGTTTCATCGTCTTTAACAGAGAAAACAGAATCCCTCACAACACAGGTAAGTTAATGAGAAAATTATTTCCCTCTGCTTTGCTTTCAAATGTCTTTCTGAGCAGTGGATCTGAACCGAAACCTTGCGTTGCAAAATACCAGCCTGTGGGAAGAGCAAAATCAGGGAAGAACTCTGTGCCACAGGATCATCCTTAATTAAGTCATGCTTGGTTCCTTTGCAAGCAAACACACCTTGTTAGGCATTTACCTAACAGAAGAGCAGCCATACTGCTGTTTCTATTTGCAGTTTCTGCCCCAGAAAGAAGTGTTGCTAAAGGGTAGACCTAATGATAAATTTAACAGTTCCCATCCTCAAACTTTCTATGTGGCCAGCGCCAACCAGTTTTTCCCAGTCATGGGTGCCCTACAGTATCACCAGAAATATCACTTTGGATAGTTTGTCACTCTGCTTGTAATGCAGTGCTAATGCTGTTTGCATGTGGTTGGTGACCACATTTTTCATTTAGAAGATTATGTTGATTTTACTTATATATACCAAGCTCAATTCAACATTAACTCATTATAAACTAGACAAGCTTGAGGTCGAAACTTCGAGTTTCTCCTGATTCCAGTGCAAAACTTCCTCCACAGCCGCTGCCTGCCTCCAGAGAAATGGGTACTGAAGCTGGAGCCCGGGAATGAAGGAATTTATGCAAATAGCATTTTGGATATTTTGCAGAGCCTTTGTAAGAAACAGTTTTAGAAGCCAATCTTATTTAAATCACTTTCAGGTAATCTTTACCTGTTAAAAGCATGTTTCAAGTTGGACATGTATCATTCAGAATCTGATTCTTAGCTGGTGTTACTCTATCCTTTCCTTCCAAACAACAGAATTACACTGCTCACATTGGTTCTTACATCCTGTTCCTTTCCTTCTAAGGCCAACGGAAAGTGGCCCATTGACTTTGCTGAGCAGTGGATCAGACCTGCTAAACTTCAGTTTTTAGGGCGATTTCCTCACTCCTTCACGAATTCGTTCAGCAATGACATATTGAAAGCAGTGTACTTGCAGCAGTCAACCTGAGCATTGGGAGTTGCACCCTTTCAAAAGCCAAGAGCTTCAAATGGGAGCCTGCATCCAGTGGTAAGAAATAGCAAAGGAATATGACAGATGGAGCTCAATACAGACAGTCAGATTGACAGCTTTGCCACATCCTCCCAGTGAACTCAGAACAAAACTTTTGTCAGCTGAAATCTTATTTACAGACTCTGTTTTTTTCTCGCAAGGACAGAATAATTCTCAAAACGAGATAAACTGTAACTTTCTCCATCTCCTAACATGGCCACTAGCAAGAGCTCTGCAAAGCAAGTAGTCTGAGGTTGCTGAAAATTGCTGTCTAGTTTCTTAGTTCACACATTTCAGCCTGAGCTTGAGGAAGTTCATCAAAGACATCCTCCTAGGTCTTTCCTATACCCTTTTGCTTGTAGGTAGTTGGCAAACCTTCCCAAACCCCACACAATTTCCCTTTCTCTGCAAGGCTGCACTCTTCTCAGCAGTAAGATGCAGAATGACTTGGCCAACAGCAATATTTATGAAACAAGATAATGTTCCAGGCAATTTTCAGGACTTGAACCTCTGAGTAGGAAAGTTTTGAGGAGCAAGGATTTCTGGCAGAAGTGGGAAAAAAGGAAACAATTGCGACAAGACCATGAATTGTGGCTCGCTCTGACATACCAAATCATAAATTATAGTGGAGGGACAGAGTTTTCTTGTCCTTGTGACATTGCACATTAATGAGCCAGGACTACTCTATGATATGAGCCAGTGGCCATGCTACTGCACCGGTGACAGTTTTTAAGAAATCAGATAAATATGGTAGATATTCCATCACTGGTTGTTCACGTATCCCCTCCAAGCCCTCGCATAGTTTGATCCTCCTCGCATACCACACTCCTCCAAAAGATTAGCAGTGCTTATCTTGTGTGTGCTTACGTGCACATGTGCCTGATGGGCTCGGGCAGAGAGTTACTGTCCAAACCCCAGTCATTTTTCTGCATCCTCCTTAAAAGCAATTAGCAGCTACCCCCTTTAACATCAGAGAGCAGACTCAATCATGGAATAACTCTCCTGCAATC
>NW_010194462.1:29225-34874 GCF_000695765.1 Mesitornis unicolor | reverse complement strand
CAGGAATGCGTTTGACCCTGGCTTCACCTTCTCTGAAATGCAGTTCCTGGTACAAAGCATTGCACTGCATTTGAGAGTGGCATGTTCTGAGTAACTGGATGACAGGATCATCATGTGAAAACAAACAAATCCCCAAATAGCTAGGAAGTCTTGAACCAGAAATTGGCATAATAAAGGTAGAAATAATTCCTATTTTCATGTTACTTTCCTTTCTCATGATACAAAACCAATGCAGTGCAGTACAGCCTAACCCCAAACATGTGCCATTACCTATAACATTTTACAGAATCTCAACCAAAGCAAGGATCTGGTGGCCACTACAATATGGAAATGTAAATTTCTTCTTGGACAGAGAGAATGTCTATGACACTTCTCTCTGGTGAAAACCTTTTGTTTCATACATATTTTTCTTATGCTGCAGGATATTTTTTTTAAGGAAACAACAACAACAAATCTGCCTAGGCTTGCACTGCTTCTCTATTCATATGTAGACATGAACCATCTATCTTAGAGCTGAGAGACTGGGATTCCTAACTACAAAGAATAGTGCTGGACAACCAGCAGAGCTGCAGTGCTTGTATGTTGCACCCAGACTAACCTGTGGTTTACTCTGCGTCTCCGGGAATGATATTTTTATTCCTTGAGAAGGATATGGTGATTTGTGAGGCACTTACTTTTCATTAGAGGGATAAGGAGAACATAAAAATCTAAGAGGGAGCCAACTCCTTGTCTGTAGGGGAGTTGAGGTCAATATGATAAAGTATCTCTCTGAGATACCATTATTTAATTATTAGTAAAGTATTTGTGAAAATGGTATGTCCCTTTAAACTAATGAGCAGCATAATTATGTTTTGTCTGAAAAATTTGGGTGCTTAGTTGTAGAATATGTTGTAATTTTTACTTAGGAATACAGCCATTTCTTTCTTTACTTATTTTTGCTGATGAAAGTCTTGTCTTCCAGCCACACTTGCACAATTGCAGTCCCTCTTCATTTTCTTTCTGACTTTCAAAGAATCCTTTCCGCCCTGTGTCACACAGCCCTGCTCCTCCTGTGACGTATGTACAATGACCTCTCTTCTTGGTGTCATATGCGATCTAATCCTTTTCCTTGAGCATCATTTGCACAGTAATCCTTTTCCTTCTGTGACACAAGCACAAAACTCCCTTTCCTCCACAGTCACTTGCAGAACAATCCCTTACGTCTAGTGGTATGCAGGCTGTAACCCTTTATCTCCTGTGCCAGACCCAAAATGAACTTTAGTTTTCTTTCAATACAAGAGTGACAATGCAGCCTTTAAGTTAACTCTATAAAGATCACACTGCCATCCTTTCATTCCCAAGTTATCCAAATATTAACCTTCATCTGCGCAGTGAGCAGCATGAAATCTTGTATTGAAAAAAACAAGGTATACAGCCCAAATTGTTTTATTTGTTTTGAAAATTTTCAAGAAATAATCCCAACTTCTTCAAATGTTTGTAAAACAGACAAAACCTAGTATATGGTTATTTTAGCATTTTTTCCATTACTCTTTTTTTTCTTTTTTTGCTCTCCTCTTTCAATGATATAATGATGAGGGAACAGGAAGAAGGAATAAGAAACTGGAGGTGAATCAGAACTTGAACTAAAACTTAGTCTTTTAAATAACTTTGGCTTGAGTACTTCAAAGGTAAAAGATGTATTTTTAAAGTTAAAGAACAAAGAAGTTAAAAAATATTTTAGTTTAAACCCCACCTTCTACTGAGGAAGACTTACCGTGGCAAATTAGAGTGAGAAGCCAAGGAAGTAGTGACCAGGACTGCTAGTTTTCATCAGCTGAGCAAGTCATTTAACCTGTTATGCTTGAAGCCTTACCCAAACCTGAGCACATACCTGTTTAACCAGGGCTTTACAGCCTCCTTCAGCTGAGAGCTCTGTCCATAATCCATTCTTTGGGCAGCCACAGCAAGACTGGAATCTGATGGGACTTGGGACTGATTACCCCAGTTTTATATTCTCTTTAACATAGCAATATTGCATGTGGTGATGCTTTGGGCTTAAAGTGATCCTGTTTATTTCTTTTGCCTGCCTATTTCCACCTTACTGCCACAGCATGCTTTCAAAACAGGGCTCAGTTAATTAAATGGTAAGACTGATCCTTTGCATAAACCCTAAATTTAGATCCATTGATTCTAAGTTGGTTTTGTCTGCTATCGGAGTGGCATATGTTTGCCAGGATTGGCTCTACACTGTACCTCTGGTTAGCTACACACAAATTCCTTGTAACAGGAACACTGGTTAATACCTCTAGGTACTCCTGTGTCTGTAATGTGCTTTGACATCCTGTGTGGCTGGGGCATTTGAAGTGCGAGATTTACAGTGTTTGCTTCTGGAGCAGCCGCAGTGTGTGCCTGGTTGGTACTAGCCACAATGGCTGCTTGAACAAAATTTGGGGTGGAAAACTACCACCACATATTTTTGAACAAAGATAGTAATTATGGTAATCCTATTACTTGAGCATTTTTCTTGCCTGTGTTTACGAACAAGTGATGTGAGCCAACAAGAACAGCAGCAGCTTCCCTTCAAATTAATTCCTGCTTTGGAATAGCAGGATAGATATGATAAGACTTTCAGTTTGGTATGTTTTCTCCTGCATCTTTTCAGTGGTGCATTACACATTCACTACAATTCTTCACCTCTACTGTCACTTTTATCGCAGTGTTTTCGTTTTCCTCTTCTTCAGACATGGGAATGCTAATCTTCTGTGTCACAAGCAGCACAACCCCTTCTTTATATGGGCCCCCTCCTCCCTGTGTACGGTCCTGGATTATGCAGTAAAAAGAAAAAATAATTTCACTAACGAAACATAAAACAATGTAATTGTTGCTGTTGCTATTTTTATTTCAATTCACCACTAAAACCAGTCCACACTGAATAATTAAGCAGCTATTTGTGTCATGGGTTTCAATGCTGAATGTAACCCATTAACCCCGTAGGAGCAAGATTCTTGAATTCTGAATAATTCTGGGAGTAAACGGCAATGAATCAGGGCTGAGATAAGAGCCAGGCAACTTTAAAAAAAATCTGGAGCATGGTCTTGGCAGTCAAGGTTTGTTCTGTGTTGCAAGCAGTTTCTGCTCGTCCTTTTTTTATCTTCCCGCATTCAACTGAATCCCATGGGAAATGCAGAAAGACTCTCCTCAGAAAAAGTGTTTCTCATAGTTCATTCTATTATTTTCTGATTTTTTTCCCCACTGTAAATATTTGTATGTAAAGAGCACCTTACCATTCTTTGGGGCTTATCTGTTCATATTGCTTATTCTGTGCTTGAAGTTGTCATAAATCTCACTCTGGTCTCATTTTTTTCCCTCAAATAGAGCCTTGTTAGCTGTAACTAGTCTTGGACATGCTCCTCTGACATGCATGCAGCTGATACAACATGGTTCAGTGACCACAATCAGTAGCAATATTCCTGGCACCAGTACAAGTGTGCTGGCCTGTCTCTACCTAGCAAGCTGTGTGGCCAAACTGGTCTGTAAGCTAAGGGTGGACAGCTCTCTCCAACTGCATCAGCTGCTGCTGGAAGCAAAGGACTGAAGGTTTTTCACATGAAACAATGCATTTTAAAATCTTTTCCTGAACAAGTACTTGGGAGGCAGAATGACAGCTCTACCTATGGATGTGCAGCTCTGCAAAATAAAAAAAATGAGTTAGTATCCAGTTACAGTCTAGTATGCCCATACAGTCTAGCATGGGCATATGTATGCCTATGGGCATACATACTACCATCCTCAGGTAAAAAACTGCCACGTTAAGAGACCAGCATTTAATGTGGTCTACTGCATAAAAGCTGCTGTACAATTATTTTTCCCCATAATTTCTGTATCGGCCACAACCACTTCTAGCTGAATTGACTGTCTCTTTCTGAGAGATGACCAGCTCTGGCTGAAGGACTCTGACTGATGGAGAACTTTACCACATCCCTTTGTGATCAGTTACAAAGTTTATGGAATTGGCTGCTCGCTGTTCTTATGGCTACGAAACATACATCAGCTGCCTCATGTATTGACATAAATCACATGTGTAGTCAGTGATGTGAACAGGGCTTCTTACATGAGTAAAGGTGGTGAGAGCAAGCCCTGGACTGGGCCTGTCAATTCGGGAAATGCAAACTTTCAGGTTCAGAGGAGGAACTCAGCCTGGCATTGCTGCTGGTCAGAAGGACTGGCACCGCCACTTCACCCAGTGCTCTTCAGTGCTAGAAACTTTTGTCCTTTCTGACTCACCTTCTCTTTCTCTGTCTGAGACCACAAACTATTTCATAAATTTAAAACTGCTTACTTAGTCTGGTTGGAGAGCAGATGAAAACAGATAAATAAAAACGAAAAGTGCATTAGGTGTAACATCCCCTTCTTTCAATACTAGCTGTATTGCAAGACAGACAAAGGGGCCAAATCCTGAACTGTAGGGAAGCAGGACTTAAAGCTTGTAAATTTTTTTTCTATACTTTAAGAAAACTCGTGCAAACTGAGAAAAGTGAGTATAGCATTGAAATAAAGTGTTATGAGAAAAATCATGAGCACATTTAAGTGTCTGAAAATATATTCTCAGTCTGAAAAACTGAACAAACATAACTAGATATAACTTTATTAACATTAGTAGGTTAACATTAGTAGTAACTTTATCAACATTAGTAGGTTAACATTAGTAATGCTATGTAAGATGGGAGTAAGCACCAACATTTAATGATTGGTTGTGAGATATATTCTAGAATATAGGACATTAATATTGAGCTTTGGCTTTATCACAGGAACATCATAACTGCTAGGCACAAAATAGTGGAGAAAGGTAAAGGAAGATAATGAAACCACTGTTTTTCAGGTCACAAGGAGTCTTACATTTCTTTATCTTATTTTTAACTGAGGTCAGTTTTGAGCGAGTAATAACACTTTGCAGGACAGCATACAACTGCAGCCTGATGATGAGTACAGGAATGAGAGCTGGCTAAGGAGAGAGACCTTTGTTTCGTTAAGAAAATTTTGCATTATAGTATTGTAAAGATAAGTTGCTTACAATACCTACCATGAAATTGATGAGTGAGCTGGTAAAATCTTGTAGTAGAGTTTAGAGATGTTAAGATATCCAGAAGCATACTTTCTCCTTTGTCTTTCTCTCTTATCTTCAATATCTCATTTTTTCTCCCTGAAACAATAATTTAGTTCTGAGTAACACACAGAAAGTCTCCTACGACCAGGATAGTTAACTTACAATGAGACATTTCATGAGCCACAGGCTGGACTTGGCTAAATGCCTCCTGTGCAGCTTCAGCTTTGCTTTATGGACCTGTAAGAGCATACTTTAAGGCCTTATTGTTTAAGCATCAGCTGTAGTCAGTGCTGGAAAATGAGGGAGTCTCCTGAAGCAAGCCACTGACATGAAAGAGACCATCACCTTGGTAAAAATGCAGTGGTGCAAAACCCAGGAGAAAACACAACCACAGCAGAAACCAGTATGCACATCTGTGAGCTGCCTCCTGCTCCTCATAAACAAGACCTATAAACTCATTGCCAAAACCTGAAAAAACATTAAATAATCCTCTAAATGAAGACCACTGTAAACAGCTAAGAGAGCTTCTGTTTGACTTTTACAGAACCCCATTTCCATGTTCTCTA
>NW_010194462.1:0-29194 GCF_000695765.1 Mesitornis unicolor | reverse complement strand
GGAATGGAGAAGTTCTAATCCTAACAGGCACCGCCCCCAGCAGTCCAGGCCCACCCACTTACTAGGGAGGCTTTCCGTTGACTTCAGCCACCCTTGGTGTGGAGACACAGAATAACAAGCAAATTGCAACAAAAGGAAACCACTGGTGTACCCAACCCAAGTTGCTAATACCCAACAGCTGAGATGGCCTAACCAGATGAAGCTCTATACGGCAGGAGCAGTGCTGAGTTGGGCTCCCGCCACACCATGATGATGCCAAGCCTGGGAGGGGTGGGTGCTGCAGCACCATGGAACTCTTGTGTGCCCAGACCACCATGGGATAATCTCCCGCTGTCTTTTGGTGCTGTAAGAGCTGGATCTTTCTCTGAAATGGCACAGACACGTGCCATTGGCTGAGAAGGGTCCTGGCTCAGCCCTAGGTCAAGGTGACAGGTGTCGCACTTCCACCTCTGGTGCTCTCACAGATGTCACGCCCAAGGACCTGGTGCCAGTGCATGTTTCACTAAGCAGGGATGCCCTGGATGCTTCTTGGGACATAGGGTCAAAAAGTTGTGCCTTCACATATGGAAATGCAATGTATGTTTCTGCAGGGCTGGAGAGTACTGCAAAAGCCCCTGTGTTGTACCTCACCTGCTGCAACAATGGACTCATACCTAGCCAGATAGATGTGTGTTTCTCAAAGAGTAAATTACAATCTGGGGAAGCACTCTCTGGGCTTGGTGTTTACAGAAAACAGCAAATAGAGGAAGGTTGTGGCATTGAAGAAGAAACACAGCACAGTTGCACATGAGTCAGTCTCGTTATCAAAGTATTAGAGAATAAATTGCACTACCCCCAACCTTAAGGACTGCAGATAATGCACAGCAGTGAAGTTTTATCTGTGCTCAAGTACATATTTTTTATGCAGCTAAAGCTATGTCGCAGATGATCTTCACTAGAATAGGTTTTGCCTTTGCGAATCCTGTATTAATCTGCTGGTAGAGCTGTATCTGCATTATTACCACTGGGTTCCTTGCGGAGAGGAGCCAGTGCTCACTGGGGGCACGGTTCCTCTGCACCTCCCTTCGCGGAGTTGCAGCTGGGAGGTCAGGAGTGCTCGTGCCGGGTGAAGCACCCCGCACTGTCCCCGTTTCTATTACCACTACAGTGCTCTGCCAGGAGAGGGAGCTAGGACTCTGAGATTCAGTGGCCTTTGATGTTTTGTGTGCACAAATCACCAAGGTGTTACAGCTGTCCAACACTAGCGCAGGCTTTCCTGCTCGGCTGGGTGGATGTTCAGGGGGCTCCTGATTTTCCATGGAGGCTGTGTGCTGCAGAAGGTGTTCTGTTGCTGCTGGAGCCCAGAGGGCTCTGATGCTCCAGATGGTGTTTTGAGACTCTTGGTCACTTTTTCTGACTGCTTCCCCAGGTGAACTCCAATGGGAGTTTGGACTCAGTAAAAATAAAGTGAAGCCTACAGATTCTGGTATCATGCTGTAGGTGCAAAACCACTGAAATGCAACCACTGCTGGAGTGGAGGTGGCAACCAACGGATGCATAGCAAGGCAAGCAACAGCTGGGAAGAAGGGAAAATTTTGGTTAAGGCTACCAGGTGGTACACAGATGTTTGACCACATTTCTTTTAACTTAGGAACACATCAACCTTCTTCCTCCTACAGTATATGTGTTTCATTTTGAACAAGTACCTGGCAGCTGGAGAAAGTTATTAGAAAATGCTAAGTCCATCTTGCAGCACTTGCAACAGCAGCAGAATTACCTGTTTTCTATTCTGCCCAAGCTTGCTTTCTTCTTTTTGAGATATTGTTTGCCTCAAGTCAAGTTTTGCTTAAGTTATGTATCAGAAGGGGAATAAGTGGATGTCCTGGTTTGAGCTAAAAAGGACTGATTTTTTATGTAGTGATTTTACTTTTCAGCTCAGTCTCTTTTAAGTGGCTGAACTTGCTGAAACTAAAGGCATTGTTTTCCCAGACAGTTCTGCTAGAAGATAAGCTCAAGGTCAGTTGTCTCATCATGTGTGCCGTGTCTGTGCCTACGAGGGGGGAGGGGAAGCAGACCCAAAACTGACCAACGAGGTATTCCATCCCACATACATCGTATTTAGCATAAAAGCTGAGGGATCACGAGGGTCTCACTCCCTTCTTCCATCTTGGAGCCCTTCCATCTCAGACCCTTCTGTCCGTCTCGATCCTGCAAAGGCCAAGGTCTGAGCAGAACCCTGCTAGTTCATCTGCTGCTGATCCTGATTTGTGTGTCCTGCATCCTGCTCCCACCTGCTGCTGAGTTTGGTCTGCGACTTTTCCAGTGCCCAGCTCCACAGAGCCTCTGGTGATGTATTCGTCATTGGGGGGAGTGCGGGGGAAGGATTTTATATTGATTTTGTATATATTTGTACATATTTGCATATATTTCATTATATTTCAATTTACATTATTATCCTGTAGTATTAGTATTATTGTTTCATTAAATCTGTTAGTTTATCTTCCAACCCGTAAAGTCTCTCTCCCTTCTTCTCTTTTCTCTTCCCTTCTGGGGAATACGTGAGAAAACAATTCCTAAAAATGTGAAAAGCAGCCAGTTCTACAGGGTCTCACTCTGTGCCCAAGTGTCTGTAAGTGCTGATAAAAGTGTGTACATGATGAGAAAGTGCTGTGTCATTATCAAAGACCCTTTCAGACTTATTTTCATTTCAGTTTTCTTCAAGTGCTGGAGTATGGCAAAGGAAGGAGAGTAACCTCATTTTTCCTTTTGCTAATGAAATGTGGTCACTGACCAGTCTGCCACTTTTTCCTTCAAGGTGGTGGATGGAGAGCTGTGCTTCTCTCCTGTTTTCTACCTGATTTGAAAGTAAGAATAGAGAAATTTGATGACAATTTTGGAAGCTAGAGGAAGAGCTCCTCAAATGGTGCTGGGCTTTGTTAGCCAGAAGGTGCCTAGGAGCCAGGCTAGAGAGAGGACTACTGAACCACTGAGCAGCCACTGGAAATTGCGAATAGTAACAGAGGCTCCTTCTTAAGAAGTCTGTATTATTGGCTCTGATGAGTGAGAAAAATCCTACGATCTTCTGATACCATTAGCTTACTTTTCCCTGTGGTTCAACGGGTCTGCTTTGGCTTCTAGCTGCTGGGAGGCACCATTAAGCACTGCAGAGCACTGGAACAGAAGCTGGTCCCAGAAGCATAGCAAGTAGCCATCAGGGTGCAGGAGGTGTTTGGTAGCCAAGATCCCAGGTTTATGGCTTTTACCATTTCTGTCCTTGCAAAGGGTTCTAAATGTTAAGGATTAATGCTGTGGAGTTTTGCATGTAGGAGCAGTGGTTGTGACTTCCCACCTCTGCACCAGCCAACAAGTTATTTTAAAAATAAATACCTCAGTGGCAGCAGCAGCATCCCCAAGGACCTATTTACTTCCACTGGCACGAACTAATTCCTGCAGAATTAGGAGCTCAAGCCAAATCCTGCAGAGACCAGTGGGAATCTCTCCAGGCTCTTGCAAAGGCAGTTTGCACACTGGAGAAAACATTGGTGCTTGGTCATATTTATCACCATGTCAGTTAAGGCACGTTGTCAGTTAAAGCACGTTGTCAGTTAACACCTTTTCTAACACAACATATATTTTCTAAAGCTGAAAGAAAGTGAGCTTTTTTATCTCCTTTTATTATTCAACTCGTTATTCTGATTTACTTCTGAAATTGTACAACACACAGAATGGTGGTTCATGGAGTGACCAGGGATCAGTTATTACCTTTTCATGTTTAAACTGATCCTAAGGTATCTTTCAGGCTCCTATAGTCATATCTCCAGAAGATGTGTCCTATTTCAGAAAATTGGAAAGATGTAAAGGAAGCTAAAGCAAGGCGACATTTGCTTTCCTTGGCTTGCTCTCTAGAAAATGTTTGATGGGTGAGTTTATTATCTATAGGAAGAATGAACAGGCCAATACACCCTTTTCAAGGTTTGCAGGTGCCTTAATGTAACTTGCTCATTTAATTTAGATCTATATACCTCATGAGAAGGGCAGAAGATTTTCATTTTCAAGGACTTATTTAGCCATAAAACGTGTATCATGTTAGCTAAGAGAAGGTCTACGCATTTCATTTTATTTGGTGACAGGTGAAATAGCAAGATATATATCACGCTTTCAGTAACTGCTATTAAAGGTGTATGTTTTGTGAAGAAACACTGTATTCCATGTCATAACATCTTTTGTGAAATGAAATTCAGGGCGTTTGTAGTGTATGTATGTGAAAAGTATTGTTTCACTCATATGCTAAGGGTATACGGAAAATATAAGTCTGTTTTGTGACTGGAGCTGCTCACACCTGGAAAATTAGGATGGATTTTGCTGGTTCCAGCAAAGCCAGTAGGAGATTTTCTATGGCCTCAATGGGGCCAAAAATTCTCCTAGATTTTGTATTATTGTAGACGTTGTACAATTTAGTCACCAAGGTCATTAAAATGCTATAATCCCTAGTGTGATACATGATGGGGTAAAAGCACTTACAAAGGTATTGCTTTCTAAACTAGTGTAATTATGGTGGTAATTCCCAAAGAAGGAGTATTGCAAATGCATTTCCAGTTTCAGTTTCTTGATTTTTTGACAGTGTTCATTACAGCAGTGATATGCTTGTGTCTAAATCTTGTTGATGACCTTCCAGAGGGCACTAAAAACACTAAAGTATGTAAAGAAAACTTTAGTTGGTAATTCTGACTGGCTGCTGAACTGCTGCCTTTTGAGCCCTGTCCCTCAGCTCATATTCTATAATGTTCACTCCTATACTACACAGACTACTCACTCTTTGTTTATATTAATCCACTTACAGGATTTTCTAACTGAAAGGGAATTGGAGAGGAGGAAAGAAAGAGAAAACCCTCCCTTCACCAGACTTGGATGATCTGGGGCTACCAAGCCTAAGAGAGCTGTCAACACTTTGCTGTACTTTCAGTCCTTGGGAAATTTGCAGCCAGGGTGAAGCCGCTCTGTGGGGCAGTGTAGTGGGGGGCTGGTGTGGTGGGGGGGTAGCCACAGTGGGGCTTTAGCGGCAGTGCATGGAGTTCAAGCACCCAATTTCAGGACAGAGGGTCTACCCCTCCTGGTGGTGCACAGGGAAGAGTCCTGAAAGCTTCTTAAGGCACCAAAGAAACATACTGAGTCACGAGCCATTCTTTTCATGTTTCAAGAAGGGGATGGAAATACAGGTCTCTCAATTATGGCAACAAAAGATTCAAACTGAAACAAAGACCAAAATCTCACATAGGATGAGAAAAAAGCTTGTCTGTTTCCTGACTGTGATCCTCTCAACAGTGATGAAAATCAGCTAGAGGCAAATAAAATTAAATGTTCTCTTTATGATAAATGAAAAACCTGATCTTAGGGCCTACTTATTTTTAACCTTGCAGTTGCACTGTGGTCCTTTACAATCGGAAGGAGGGAGAGGTGCTAAAGGCTCTGGTACTTTTTTTTTTTTCCAGGGCTTGAAATTGGTCTTGGGTGCTCTGTACATGGGTGATAAATGTTTCCATCTTCCCTGAAGATCTCCAGCATCTGCATTTCTCTTTGCTCCATAAAGTTACTTCCTTTCTGCTGCTTAACTAAGCTCTCAGATATTATTTGAACAAAGAAGTGCTGTTCTTTAGGCAAGAAACCCAGAAAAAAGTCCAGCATATTTATTCTCTTCCTTCAAGTGTGTCAGTCCTTTGACTAATGATGACAAGATTTCTGTTCCTGTTGAGTTGCTAGCTTCTTCACAGGTGCTACCAAATTAATACATCAGTTTAGAGGATGATTTCTTACAACTGTCTGGCAAATTGCAGTGACACAGTCAACTCATTTCTCATATGCCTTTATCAGATAGCTACCAGATTAAAGACTAAATGAACAACACCTACTTAGATTAGATACCAGATTAAAGATCAAATGAACAATGCTTACTTGGATTAGATTTGAAATGGTCACTGGGTTCACTGTGATTTTATATCTCCTCATTAGCCCCTGTAACTACCCAGTCACATAACACACTGCAAAAAGGAGCTTGGTGTCTTCTAAGCTAGAAGGAAATCGGCAAATAATAACATTTCATTTAAATACATCTTCTGAAACCCTGGTGGTTTCTCAAATAGATTACCAGTTTGGACTTTCAGAAATCGTGCAAAGCAGTGTTTCTTACTGATGTATCCACAGAATTGAAAACATACTACTTTTACACCTCATGGTTTGATAGACTCTTTTGTAGTAAATAAACCTAGAAATTTATATTTTTCTAATAGAGAATTTTGTTGATGTTTAGTACATGAATTATATTTAGCACACAAACAGCAATCCATATTTACAGCTTTTTTGAAAGTTCACAGTTAAAGAGGCATGGAGGTGAGTGGATGTAATAATGAGCTGGGATTCAAAGCAGTATCATCAAGCTCTAGAACAAACAACAATAATATGTGACAGATACATTTCTTCCACATTTTTTGGATTTATTTTTTTCCCTTTTTAACTTGTGGTCTTTTGGCTAGTACTGTCAAGAAACTACTGTGTTCTAGTCCAGGATCTCAAATATTTACACAGCAGATGTTGCAGCCCCTTGCAGAATGTGACAAGCAATAGCATAACCATCTGGAGGAGGCAATAAGATTTAGCGTGAACAGTTCTGTGGTTTGATCTTCCAAATAATAACAACTACATCATCATCAACAATAGCATCATTAACAACAATAACAGCAGCAACAACAATAATAAAAAATATGTAGTACTGTAAGTTATTAGCATTATTCTCTAGCCTACAGTCTTTCTATACTGAAAGAAGTTGTGGTGAAGTTACATGTGGCCTAAGGCTGACTACAATGACCAATTCTTTGGCCTGATAAAATTGCAATCACAATCATTAACATTTGATTAACTTAAATACTCAGGTAAATACTCGACTAATTACCCAAACTTCTACTTAATGAAAATGAGAAAGTAGACATACCTCAATGTCTTCTCACTTCAAAATAAAAGCTCATACTATAAAGATTTTGCAATAAAGCCTCCACCTTACAAAGACTCACAGAAGAGCTGAAGTTTTGGCCTCACCAAAGTATAAGAGGCAATTCTGAGGGCTTGTCTACACAATAAGGGTTTAGCAGCTAGTGTCAGCCTTGTAGGTGAATAGTGCATAAGTCAAACACTTTAAGTAAGACTTCATGGAACAGAGGGCTGCAGTATGTTTTACTGGTATGAAAGAGCCCAAATCTCACAACTGGTGGCTCTGGTTGCTATAATAACAATTGTACTAAAATTAGTGCCTGATATGTTAAATAATTTCTTCATGACAAATAACCTGATCAGTTCTATAAGGAGGACAGAAAACCTGATAGGACATATAATCTACAGGGACAGCAGGAACTTTCTGTCATTACTCATGTATCTACATGGGAAACAAGAAAGCAAGAAAATGTAGTGCTTCAAGCACATTCTAAAAGGATCATTGTGCAGAAAAATTCTCTCAACACAGAAATCAAAAGGTTTACAGCAGGCAGAGGCAGTGCCTCCTCTGCAGTGACAGCTTCATGTTTATTTATTCCAGAAAAAAATAAGAAGGAGATACTGAAGTAAAGACAAGATAATTTTATTCCCAGATCAAATAAAGGAACACAGAGTGTGTTCTCATCAAAGTGATTACTTTAGGGGAAACTAATACAATGAATTTTATTAAATGAAACAACTTCTTTATAGGGCATCTCACATTAAGGATTTTAGTGTAAGTAATATTTCTGTCAGACAAAGTGATGCAAGACAAAACATCTTGTGGTAGATACAAAAAAGACCTTTAAGAAGGTGCTAAGTAACGAGACGTGAATATGAACCATTGTGAGAACTCATATAAGAAGGGATTTTCTCAGAAAGCGCATGCATTTATGCATCCTGATAGAAGTATACCTTAATAAACAGATTCTTGTAAAAATGTATTGTGTTTACTACACTTCCTCCGCACCAAATTATCCTTTTGCTTAACAGGTCTGAGAAACAAGAATGTCAGGAACAAAAATTACTATTGTCACTAGTTGCTTGAAGTCTTTTACTTTAAATTAGCTCACAGGTGCTGGTATACATAGAGTGAAAGTAAATGGCTGCTCAGCACAGACAGCTGTGACAAATCCCTAGCTTTGTAGGAGCCGGCTTCAGTGCAAACCTGAAAGACTTGCATGTCTCTACTTCCATCATGCTGGAAGCCTTAGGAGTAAACTCTCACAGTGCTGGGCATGAGGTGTAGCCAAGAAGGTAAGTTTGTACAGATACTATGCTTTCTCAGTACATTTACACACATTAGCACTGGCAATCAGAGCTGAGAAACGTGAACTTATTTTTCTTTTTATATCTTTTTGTATTCTGAAATGGACATCTGTATATCAGCACACTTGAATACCTACAGCTATATTATATTAGCCTAGAATCTGACAGGTCTCAAGGAGTAATTATTTATAAAATGACTAAAGCATCTTGCCAGGGTGCAGAGTTCTGGAAAAGCATGTATTTTCTCAGGGTCATGAGAGTTAGAGATGAAAAAGCCTGACTGCATTATCTTGTATTTTTCCTTCCAGTGCCTCTGGTAGTAATTTATCAAATCTGTATTTATCTTAGTAATTATATATGGCTCCCATTGCACCACTTTGCAATATTCAATTCCTTTATTCTCACAAAGGCCCTATTTGGTGTATTCTGCATCATGTCTGATGCAGTCTTGAAGAGAAGGTTCACAGCAACAGAAAATTATGTGAACATAGTGCCTTTTCCTTACTTGCTAGCTCACTCACTATGTCGTTTAATCCTTATCTGATAGGGCTTCCATCTCTAAAATGCGAGAGATGAAATGAGTAGGAGAGTAGGTGGCAAGTGAGTTTGTTCCATGATGTGAAGGGCTCAGTTATCCTCTGTTTTCTGCTACATTCTTCCACAACATTTAGAACTTAACAGGAACTAGAGAATTTACAGAATATCTCACTGCAATTATTTGGTCAAGCTCTACATCTTTTATTATTCAGGAGGTTTGACTGCAAAATGAACACATGCTTTTTGTGCTGGGATATTGTCTTGTTTTCTTCAGGCACTTGCTGAAGTAAGACCTGCATGCTTTAACCCCAAGTTTTTGTTTTCTTTAATTCCTTTAATTTCTCAATGAAGAAATCTACTAAATAAAGAAAACAGAAAATGATAAATAAATAAATCAATAAATCCCCAAACCTTTTTGTTTCTCTTTGCATTGGGTAATTCTCTAAATCTAATCCTTGCTATGAGGATTCACTACAAGTGCTGCAATGCCAACTTCAGTGGCCAGATGCACAGAAACTAGAGATCTTTTCTCCAGCCCAACTCTTCTCTGGAAAAAGAGATTTTGCGTCTGAGTGTTTCCCCAAGTATTGGATACCTCTGAGAAAGGCTGTTTGGATTGGATACAGAATCAAGAACAAATTATATGGTAAGTCAGAGTCTGCCCTTGTTCTTTATAATTCTCCCAATGAGGGAGGCACAGCACATGCTCACAACTATTTATGCTCATTTTGACTTGCAAATATCATAGATGGACACCGCCAAGCGACACATGGGAAAAAAGGACTCGGGAACTCTGCTGCTCTAAGAGAGTTTGAAAACTCTATTCAAGAATAACAGAATTCCCTGGGTTTTTATTACCAAAGTGTGCTGTCTTCAGTCCCAGCACTTCAGGTAGTTTCAGAACCTCCCGGCACAAACCACCAGTTCTGGCTTGGATGGCTTATTGGTAATCTGTACAAGCCATCAGCAAAAGTATGGTGGAATAATAAAACAGGATATGAGAAAGTCTGTTAGGATTCTTTCAAAAGTTTAGAAAGTTAACTACAAATATGGAAAAGGAGGCGCAAGCATTGACAAATTCGCATCTAACCCTCAAACAGCCATTTTTTACCTGTCAATTTGATAGTAATACAAGTTTGGAATAACATGTTGAAAAGGCTGTGATCTTAAGGACTTGTAACAGACATTTTCTCAACGGTCCTAATCCAGACCGGACGCTGGAGGCTTTGGCTACAGGCTAGTGGTGGATTCTTGTCTGCCCTCCAGGCACTTTTCACACCTCTGGCAGTAGAAAACAGCCTTGAAGTGTTTGTAAAATATGGTATACATTTGCATTGTAGCAAAGGAGAAATAAGTCCCAAAGCCTTTAATGCTTACATTGGTATGAATGTAAATTTAATAGACCTCCAACTTTTTCATAACAGCCCTTTCTCCTGTTATTTCATAACATACTTTCTCTTTGTGAGCCACAAAAGAAAACAATAATTTGATAAAAAACATTTTTACCTTAGAACCAAAGAAGTATTATCGATTTTTGGGCAGAAAAAAGCATAAATTCAGTGTTATTTTCCATTTATTTGTTATTTTATTTTTTACACATAACAACATAAGTCCTCCTATTACTGCTATTATTAACATATGGAAATGTTCAACAAAGAAATTGGCTCCAGTGATGAATCCCTCTGACTTGCTCTAAACCATGGATATTAATTCCAACACCAGTCTGTTAGCTGTGTCTTTCTGTCATTCATTAATGCGAATATTTTGAGACAAAATAAGGAGGACAGATCCTGATCTGACTTAAACGGTCACCTTTGCAGGCTTTGTATTAAGGGTTTTGCAATGCACATAAATGGTTTTATTATAAGTAAATGCACCAAAAGTGTATTTTAAAAATCTCTAATATTGCATATCCATTTCACATCTTGTATCTTTATTTGAACTTTAATCATGGCAAATGAAACTGGATAAAATACTTTTCAATAGCTTTGTAATTTTACACAGATTATTTAATTTACTTTGCTGGAATTTTCTCATGGA
The DNA here is from genome assembly GCF_000695765.1 of Mesitornis unicolor. Taxonomy (NCBI): domain Eukaryota; kingdom Metazoa; phylum Chordata; class Aves; order Mesitornithiformes; family Mesitornithidae; genus Mesitornis; species Mesitornis unicolor. The sequence continues at coordinate 18,352 of NW_010194462.1, read as the reverse complement.
CAAACCTGAAGAAGCAGGTTAAAAACTGAAGACTACCAAATAGTCAGTGAAAGTTTCTTCATGCCATGTAAAGAACTGACCTAAAAGCTTTATTCTTTTCTTAAGGGAAGCTCTTTTCAGCCTTCTTTTAAAGTTCATTCCTCAATCTAGGCAAAGTAATAATGAAAATAATTTTTTTAAAAAATTGAAGTTTTAAAAGTTTCTGTATTTAAAGTATGCAAGTAGTTTGTCAGTACTTCAAGATGCTTAAAAATTGAGCTATAAGGGAAACTAGACATCCAATCTGCAATGGAAATACATAAGATCATAAACTGGATTTAATGGGTTCTAGTAAATTGTAACATTATTGTTATTGTGTGATACTTCACCTCAGCACCAGATTAAAGAAAACCCATATCAAGTTGAAAAACATATTCTCTAAACTCTCCAAGTTTGAGAATAGAGCTGTGCAACCCATTTGCTACGAAATCAGTAAACATATTAAGCACATCTGACTTCTGGTTTCAGTACAGAAATGAAACTTGGATGAAATAATCTTTAAAACTATAGTCTTTAGAATTTAATATAGGAATTTTCAGGACTAATGCACAAATGGATTAGCATGTTTGGGTAACATTTTTAAAAACAATTGAAGGGAACATTTGGGGTTTTTTAATGAAGAAACATGAACAATTTCACAAATCCCTTTTACCAAAATATTAATCCAGCAGAAAACACAAATATAACAGAGATAAGTAATATAAACATTTATGAGTCGTGAATCTTGGACTATTAACAGCTTAAAAAATTGCAAAGAGTCAATAACCTCATTAGCTACATCTATTTTGCCTGTATTTTCTACCTGGACCTCTTATTTCTTCCTTGAAATTACCTGTCATCATAAAGACACTAAACTAAGAAAACAGGCTCTTATTTGTTTAAAATGCAGTGGAGATTTTTCAGGGAGATCTTTCCCCTGTTCTGCCTTTTTTTTTTTTTAGCATGACTACAAGTTAACTATCTAAGATTGTGGTTGCAGTGGAAGCTTCCATCATGTGGAATGGAAAGGAAAAAATATTTTGGCAACTGAATGAGTAACTTTAACCCAGGACATCTCCTGGGTTTAATGTTTGGTTGAAGTATTATTCCTAAAGTTCATCGACATGAAAATGAAACCATCCCTTTGGGATCTTCCAAGTGTGAGCAAGGAAGAAGTTTCATACAATTTTCCAATTGCTTTCTGAAGGACAAGGAAATTGTAACATTCACTTATTTCTGGCACTGACTTTCACTTCAAAATGACAAAAGACCTTTTTTCAATCAAGTGTGGTATGTATCATTTAAACGTAACTTTGAAGAAGACAATTAATTTGTCAGCCTAGGAATCTAGCAAAGAAAGAGAGATTAAAATACATAAATGTAGCAAGCTATAGAAAGGTCACAGAAATGCAGACATGATTATGAAATATGCAGGGTTAGGAGAAAAATAATTCAGAAATTCTTAGTGGTACTAAATATAGAGACTCAAATGAGAGAGTGATGTAGAGACCAAAGCCTCCAGGACCAGATTGAAGTGAAACTGAAAATTTCATCAGTCGAAAGCTTGCATTTGGAAGCGCCAGGCATGCGTCCTGGCTCTGCTGAGCTCCTTTGGAATGTACTCAAAAAGCAGCTATGTCTGGGCACAGAGAAGGTAACTCCTGGCTCTACCTGTGTGGACTCCAGCTGTGTGTTCATGGTCTCTCCCAGGAGCCACTGATCCATTCCTTCCCTCTCTGGAAACCTTACTCATGAAGAGACATGCAAAGATCCATCCTTTTCCCTTGGTTATCAGTCCGGTGTGTTATTAGACACCATCAAACACATGGAAAGAGCAAACATATATCACATAAACCTCACAGAGGAGGCTGTCAGCTACAATGGAAAAACCTAAGCCCTTGAACAGTCTTAGAACATAGGTCTGCACATGCTGTTTATGAGCAAACACTCAACCGACAACTTTTTGGATGACTCAGACATCTTTGGGGTTTGTAATTCCACTGAGTGATGCTGAATACATGGCTTCCTCTGCAGCAGGACAGATGTCCTGAAACAGCTGCTTTCCAAAGTTTTGAAGGGATTGGATGTGGGAAAGACAGCGTTGCTCTTTTGTAAACTTCATCTAAAGGAGATTGTTAAATAGCCATAAAAGAGAGTTAAAGAATTCACTGTTTCTTATTTATAGTAGAAATAGAGGAGTTTTTTCACACTGCTTCAGAAAATTGTAATCTTCTCCAGCACAGAAGGAGTGGGGAAATGGGCAGCCAGGACGGATAATGTTTCCCAGAATCACAACAGCTGTCTGTGCAATTTATGGCATGATTTTTCAGAGAGAAGTACCCTGTCTGTGCAGACTAAAGAAACTGCCAGCAGTAGAAACAGGCAGGGTTTTTTTTATACTTGGGAGTGCTGGTGACATTTCCCACTTGAAGCTTGGGACAAAAATGTGGGGTGGAAAAGAAGCAGTGGAAGTATTCCCTGACATGTTTAAACATGGTTTCCACAACACTAGGACCAGGGTCACCTAGGCCATCTAGATTTCTACTGCAACTGGGCATTTGGTTTTAGCGTGTTCTGGGAGTTAATCTTGAGAACTTCCATACTTGCCTCATCCAGTGCAAATGGCAGCCCGTTTTCCAACTGTCAATATGTACAAGTGCTGAATTTGCACTCTGACTCTGTGTAAGAGGTGTACCAGAAAGTGAATGAGCTTTGTCTCTGCCTGTGCAGCAGAGATTTTATCATGTAGTTCACTTACTAGTCTGACACCAGATTTTAAGAACTTCTACAGTAAATATTTATCCTAAAAATGTGATGTATTTTTGTACTGTCTTGCTGGGTATGACAGAAAAGGACATTATTACTCAGGTTTTGCCTTCAACATCTCAACAGTTCAAAGGAGTACATAAAAATAATTAGAAGAAACAAAGGGAGAATTTCAAGTAAACCCTATAATTACTTTCTACCACCCAAAGAGCCTTGCTGGCTTCTAATATCAGGATAGCACCCAGATTTCCTGTTGTACAGTTCAAGCTTTCAGTAGTTTTTGTGCACTCAGAAGAGACATATATGCCTCAGAAATATGTCAGAATGGTTATCATACCAATAGGTTATATTGTAGTATTGACCTTGATTTAGGAAGATGGTGGATTTTATCTGAGTCACTCAAACACTGAAGCATGTACTTGAACTTTAGTCTAGAACTAAATCCCACTAACCTACTGTTTTGGACACAGAATAATTACCATGAGCAGTGCTACTTAAAGCCAGAGTAAATTTAGAGCAGTAATATACATGATTTTTAATAAATGCAGGTAATGAGACCTTGCCAAATAGCAGTAATTGTGACTGTCAGCTGGGTTATAAGAAAGATCTAAATTTAGACAAGAACAAACACAAACATAGACAATACATAGCAAGTTTTTCTAGCCCACTCATTTATATATGCCATGCATTTTTTCCCATTCAGCATCCTGCTTCCATCCCAAAACAACAGTTTAGGTGCTGCTGTTTTTCTGTTCTCCACTGGAAGCACTTAATTATCAGAAGGTGCTGAAAGTGATCTACTCAAACTCATCTTCTGTCAGGCATCCATACAATGGGGGACTTTAACTGTGAAAATGGTAACCCTATTCTTATAACTTCATTACACAGACCAGTTCAAATACAAACTGTGAGGAGCTCTGAGATCAAGAGGTGTATGTGCATACCAGCATCATGCATTCAGAAATCTAGATTTAGTCTTCCAAAATTATAAATCTGGCTTATAATGTTCTTTAAGAAACAGATGTTTGTCTTGACCATCACAACCTACACAGAAATTGGGATCTTAGTAAGAAAGGAAAGGCTTCATAGGCTTGAAGAAAAAAAAAAGCAAGGCCCAGTTGAAACTATTTTGACATCTGGAAAAAAAGAATGAACGAACTAGGAAAAACAACCCTATCTATATTGCAAATATACTGGATTCTTTCCTGGAAAGGAAAAAAGCAGGAAAAAAGGCTTTTCTGTAGATACATGTAAGATGTTGAAGGTTTTGATTTGATCAGTTACTGGCATGATCCAACACTAAAATCCTGATATATAGAGCTGTTTAGATCCGAAGTCTTGCTGAAACCAAAGGAATTTAGGATTCAGTCCTTGATTCAGTTTAGATTTACAAGGTTGTACTCTCTGTAAAGCTGAGAACTAATCCTGCATGCAGGTAGTTCTGGCACTGTTCCAGCTCCTGTAAAAGTTGTGATGTTTTTTCTGAGAGGTCCAACGACCCGTGCAGTTCCTGGAAGTTCATCCTTTTGAAGATACCTACTGCAGTCATTAATGCACTTGCTTCTTAGGCCCCACTGGAAGAAAAGCACCTCTTAGAAACAGTCTGCTGATAATAAAATCTCTGTCTTAAGTAGGGATTTAGCTACAAAGTAGAGAAATAGTTTGAATATTCTCAGCTTTTACTGTCTCCTACATGTGCAGTACACACAGTTCCACGATATACCTCTTCTTACACATACAACAAATGTGATTTAACTTCACCTGGCAACTAAGTACTACACAACTGCTTACTCACTTTCCCCTGTGGGAAAAGAAGCGTAAAAGTGAGAAAACTCATATGTTGAGATAAAGACCGTTTAATAGGTAAAGCAAAAGCTGTGCATGCAAGCAAAGAAAAACAAGGAATTAATTCATTATTTCTCATCAACAGACAGGTGTTCAGCCATCTCCAGGAAAGCAGGGCTCCATCATATATAACAATACTTGGGAAGACAAATGGTATCGTTCCAAGCATCCTTCACTTCCTTCCCAAAGTTTTATATGCTGAGCATGATGTTGTATGGTACATGCTGACATACGACATGTATGATCATCATAACTGACAGTGTAGGTCAGAGGAAATAACATACAGCATGGTAGGTAACAGTGATTAAACCCTGGTCCTATTTCATAATACGAGCAAGTGTCTCAAGACCTGACTTGGAAGGGTCCTAATAATCACACCTCCATTTTCAAAGGTATGCAAATTTTGTCAAAATATGACAGTAACATGGAGATGAGAATTTTAAAAATCAAAGAACTTTAAGTGACATATATGCTGCAGACTGTAGTTTAATCTTTGAGAAATGGCTATCTGCAGTATTTTTACAGAGACATATGGGAGATTTTTAAGGTAACCAATGGGAAAGGAAAATATAACTTCTTTTCATAACATCATCCTATACCTTTAAAATCACTGTTGGAACAAGCCAGTGTTTTCAAGCTGCTCTCTGCCAAAATGTCTAATGTGACCTATTATCTGCAAGAGTGTGCATTATTCTTTCACAAATTGAAGCAGATATTCAAAACTGGACACACATGAGTAAAAAGCAGTATCTTCTTCATGTGAATGGAGCAGGATTTGAATATGGCCCAGGAAAGACTTTCAGTATTTTAAGATCAGAGCATTTTATTGTTTTTGAAGCTATTTATTGGTGCTTGGTTTTTTTTGTGCAACATAGTATTCTCAGGTATGGCTCAGAAGATAGCATCGTAACAAGTAGGAGTGAATAGATCTATGTCTACATGGCTTCACTAGATATTGATCATGTCTTCTGGGAATATGCAAGAAAAGAAAAGAAGGATTTTTCCCTTTTAAACCTGTGGTAGGAATTATACAGTCCTCCAGTAGAGCCCCTAACTGGCTGTATGCGCTGCTTTGTTTCCTGTAGAGAGAGGGATATAAAAAGTGCAGATAACGAAACCTAACTAGAAGGGTAGGCCTCTTAAAAGTATTCATTGTCTGGAGAAAGAGGGAGGAAGAAACTCACCTGACCTTGACCACCCAAGCTTTTAACACTCAAAAGACTTTCAAAGCTTTCCGAGGGAGATTTATGGCTCTGAAAGGACACTGGAATTACACCGTAGCAGAAGGAATATAACTTGCCTTTTCTTTCTCCCCTCTCCCCAAAAGCACCCAAGTCACTTTGCATTTTTAGAAATTTAAATACATTGTCTGGGGAACTGACTGACAGAATCAAAGGATTTCCTGGTGTAACACAGTCTCTCCTCCCAGGTTTCTAACACTTCTCTTATACTGATTGCCTTTGCTGTGAGAACCAGTCTCCACGTCCCACCTCTGTGCCCTCTGTAACAAACCCACTCATCACACAGCGTCTGTGAGTGGTGCAATTAACACATTACAGCGATGTTAAGTTCCTAAAAGCCTCTTTCTTGCTGATAAAGGTAGCTGCTGTGGGCAGGCTGCTGTTCTCAGCCTTCTGGATGCTTGTTACCAATAACAGTCTAGTCTCCTTACTGAACTACGGCAATAATATTGCTGGCTCAAACCCCAGAAGGTTCAGATAGGGTTAGAGATCCACTGTGCTACACACTCGAATTAAAAATTTCTAAATTTTGTACATTGTTATTGTGCTAATATGCCCAAATAGCAATAAATACTAACAATGCTCTCTGCTTCCAGAAGCAGTGAGATAACACTCCAGCCACAGTCACATTTTCCTTGAAGACTGGAGCAAGTTTGACCATCTGTTTGGAGCCCCAAGAGGACCTGTTTTTGTCAAAGACTTCCTGAATAATAAGGAATATGCAGACAAAGCTCCTTAAATTCTCAGCATTTAAGGATCCTTTTTCTGTTTCAATACACATAAACACGGATAGTTCTGGTGGGAAAGGCAGGTGCTTTTTTATTTGTATTGTATCTGAGAGATTTCAGGGTCTTTGGGGTTTTAGTGCCTCAGGGTATAAAACAATGATTCATTCCCTCAGGGAATGTATCTCTAACAGTTTCTTCCAGTCAGAGATGCCACAAAACCAGAAGAAAGTTTGCTTTTTTACACTTCTTTTCATGCATCAAGGAAATGATTAGAGGCTGAGGCAGCTTCTGACAGGTGCAACTCCCAAAGTGGCCCCGTACTACTTATCTCCGTGGTGGGCAATGTGTCAGATACTGTGCTTAACTTCTTCACAGAGTCCCAGCCTGTCCTACCATGCTCCTGCCCAAAGAGATGCTTTGGAGTGCTGGGATCACTGAATCTGCTTTGAAGTTATTTCCTGAAGGTGTGAAAAATCATGATAAGCTACGGGAATGTGAGCTCTTTCCTTCTCTTCTCTCTCTCTGCTATGATGTATTTTAACAAATATTCTGAGGTAGATCAGTAGAATAACCCTGAATATAAGCCTCTGTGAAATGCAGGAATTGGGAATTTGAACTTTGCAGCTGACTCAGACACTGAAGATATCAAAATCACAGGTAGGACTGTGTTCCCTGATTTTTGGAAAAAATTGTACAGATTTATTTGCAAACTTAACAGCTAGAATATTCCTGAATTATTTTATTCATTAAGTTTCTTCTTTACTATCAGTATTCATTTCATAAGTCAATAACATATGGGATGTATTAATGTACTCAAGTGATAATGACAAGTTCATAACTCATGCAGATGTTTTTTCACACCTGAGACAGAATATAATGCTCCGTATCAGTGCTCATCCACAGCTGTATCACATAAATAAAAAAGTAGAGTATGAGGAAAAAAGAAACAGTGACTTATGAGAAAATTCAGCTTTTTAATTGCAGGTTGCTGCACTCTTAGTTAGGAAAGCTAAGTCTGTTAAGCACATTTGTTAGATGTTATTATTTCAAGATTAACTCTCAGGGAACACTGCACTGCTGACTATAATCTGTGTGATTCAAAATGAAAGGTGTAAAATGACATGTGTGAAGGAAAGCACCGTGAGGAGAAACAACATTGCCCTGGGCAGGGAGTGTTCCTGGGAGCCGACCTGCATCCCTGGCCTCGGTGCTTTTTAGACAGGGAAGAAGGGATTGTAGATTTTGCTGTGCATCTGGTGCTTTACTGAGGCTCATTTGTGTCTTGAAGACCTAACTGCAGTTCTCTAGGGGAACTCAAAGAGCTAAGACTCATGTCTATCACAGCCTCCCTTCCCAGGGCAGAGCAAACTTGCCCTTTCACCATCGGCCACTTCTGCTGAATGCTAAAACCTCAGCTTTCTTGTCTTTCTCCTCTCCCTCCAGTGTGTCTTGCTCCTCAGGCACCGCTTAGAGGTCTTTTCTCACTGGGCAGCACCCAACCTGTCTCCTGTCTGTGGCCCTGCACGGCTGGGCACCATGAGGGCCACAGAGCAGCAGCAGCTCTGCTATAAGCAGGCGGGTAGAGAGGGGATGGGGTTCCCCGTCCTTAGCCCCCTCTGAGGTTCTGATTTACACAAGGCTCAGACAACTAATTTTCATTTGAAGTTTCCTCTTTATATTGTCTCTTGGTTATGCTACTTAAGCTTTCTCAAGCTGTGTAGTTGTGGGGTGATCACTACAGATCAAATTCTAATTAGTATGTTCAAAGTACATGAACACCTCAGTATTTTTGTAAGTGGTTCCACTCTTTTTTTTGACAACACTGTTTGATTTAAAAAGATCATCTGTAGAAAGAAAGAAAGAAAAATATTCTGTCTTTCAAAATATCTGCCAATTCTGATGCTTTAGAAGAGAAGGAATTAGCCACTGTTTATATCAAACCTAGCCAGGACCAAATCTGTGTGTTCTTGCAGTGCTTATGTTAATAAATACCCTGATCCCAGCCCATCACGGGCCTCTGTTGATCACGTTCACGAACAAATAAAGTGGGGAACAGAAAGGATGGTAATGATCACACTCCAGCAGGAACAGCCGGAAGGTAATTGATATTTGCCAAATAGATCGGGAGATAGCTGAAACTGACCTTTTCCCAAACTTTTTAGAGGTCTAACAAATAATGGAGGCAAAAATAACTACTAGTAAAATTAATTTACTTAAAGGAAAAGAAAAGGTTTATGAATCTCCTTCCTGTTCCCTTCTGTCTGTTACAATCTATTGTGGGACTGTGACAGCATTTAGGAGTTTAATGCCCATGGAATAGAAAGTTGTCACAGGTTGATGGGCTCCTGCTGCTAGATATTGTCCACATCATTAATCACGGACACTTACCTCCTGCGCCTCACAGGAGAGCCACTAGTGACACTTGCTCACTGTACAGTGGAGGACACAAAAAACTATAATCTACCAGTGGTAAATTTACCATGAGATTGTGACAAGGATCATAGACAAATATGGGCTGCCTTGCAGCTCAGGAGCACATTTATCACCCAGTGATGAGGACTTTGGCTGACCTCTGGCTTTCCCTACATGTCCTCACTCACACCTGCAGACTTGACACGGTTGCTTGGCCTCTGTACTGGGAGCCACGCTGGCTGCTTTAAGTGTGGTCCCTTGTCACTGTGCAACCGTCTCGATTTGCAGTTTGATCTGATCAACCAGTAAAGACAACCACAAAATTTACTTCTGAAGAGAAAGGAATCTTTTTCTTTGCTTTCATTTAACTCAAAATAAGCTGTGAAAAAAAAATTTGCTTTATTTCTTAAATATGTTCCTGATGTAATTAATACAAATGAAAATGAAAGGCTGTTATGCTGCACTCACAACACAGAGATGGAATGAGGGGTTCTAAATTGTTCTTAGGCTCAGTACCCCAAGCACATGAGTCAAGGATGCTGAAAAGTGAGCTTAATTGAAGTTCTAAATAGGACTTGAGTTTACAAGTCTGTTTACAAAAGACTATTGTAACTAATGTTCCTCAGACGTCTGTACTGGGTCTGGCTCTGTTGAATATATTAATCAATGAACTGGTCAATGGGACAGTGTACCCTCAGCAAATTTGCTGATGATACAAAGCTGGGAGGAGTGGCTGACACACCAGAAGGCTGTGCTGTCATTCAGCATGACCTGGACAGGCTGAAAGGTCGGGCAGGGAAAGACTTAATGAAATTCAACAAGGGCAAGTGTAGAGTCCTGCATCTGGGGAAGAACAACCCCGTGTATCAGTACAGGATGAGGGCTGAGCTGCTGAAGAGCAGCTCAGAGGGAAAGGACCTGGGAGTCCTGATGACCATGAGTCAGCAATGTGCCCTCGCGGCCAAGAAGGCAAATGGCATCCTGGGGTGCATTAAGAAGAATGTGTCCAGTAGGTTGAGAGAGAGTCTCCTCCACCTCTACTTTGCACTGCTGAGGCCGCATCTGGAATATTATATCCAATTCTGGGCTCCCCGGTTCAATAAGGACAAGGAACTACTGGAGAAAGTCCAGCGTAGAGCCACTAAGATGATAAGGGGACTGAAGCATCTCCCCTATGAGGAAAGGCTGAGAGCTGGGTCTGCTCAGCCAGGAGAAAAGGAGACTGAGGGGGGTTCTCATTAATGCTTATAAATATCTAAAGGAAGGATACATCAGGAGGATGGGACCAGAGTCTTCTTGGTTGTGCCCACTGACAGGACAAGGGGCAATGGTCACGAACTAGAAGACAGGAGGTTCAACCTAAACATAAGGAAAAGCTTCTTTACTGTGAGGGTGACTGAGCACTGGAACAGGCTGCCCAGAGAGGTTGTGGAGTCTCCTTCTCTGGAGACATCCAAAACTCACCTGGGCATGTTCCTGTGTGATCTCTAGGTGATCCTGCTTGGACAGGGGGAATTGGACTAGATGATCTTCAGAAGTCTCTTCCAACTTCTACCTTTTGGTGCGATTCTGTGTAAAGTATTATAAAACATTCCAACTGCTGTTGGCTTTTTCTTTTCAAGCTGTCCAGCACTACAGAGACATTTCTTTATTTGTTTGATGAGGAAAGAAGTGCAAGACAGGTATAGTGCAAGGTAGAGAATAACACCACTGTCATCCCTTCCATCTCTGTTTTGTGGCACTCATCCACGGAATTTTCTAAAAACCAAATTATTTTGGCAAGGGCAACATTAATTCTCCAAATCAGATGAGTCATCCTGAAATCACAGTTTCAGCAAATATGATATTGTTAAGAAGAAAAAAAAAAAGTTACCTACTTCTGCATCTTATTGGAGGGAAAGTAGAAGGCAGTGTATTTTGTTTCTTGAGATATGTAAATCAAAATACTTTTACACAAAACATACTCGGATATTTAGAACAACTAGATTTGAGTATCTGGGGAGAATTTTCCCATAAAAGGCTGAGCTAAGTGTCACCCTTCAAAGGTTTTTTAATCAGTTGAACAAGGCTATATTTGTTTTAATATTCTGTTGTACTACTCACTGCTTAATGAAAAAAAAATCCTACACATGAAAACAATGCAAGACACTGGATATATAATACACTGGATAGTGGCATGTGGTTTTTTTCCCAGAAAAGATTGGTGGTTTTTTTGCAGGTCATACTTTTCTGTGGATGGCTGATAATTTACCTTGGACACTTCCTATTACGCGAGGCAGGATTTCCTTAAGATTTGGAGAAGTACTAATGAAATAAGATGTGTTTATAGGCAAACAGCTCTCTTGATACTTGCAGCTCATATCAAATGGCTGGTCAGTGTTTCCTTTAGTTTCTTTGGAGCAGCTTTTGAATATAATAGGGAGAAACTGAGTATCTTGAATACCAAAGAATATCACAGCTGATTAAGTAATCTCAAAGGGAGTGTTTTTTTCTTCATTATTTTCTTCTCTTACTGCTTTTACCTGTTTGCATAATCTATAATGTGTCCCATAAATAGAAAATATAAAACAATCCGTACTTCTTTTTAACACTGAAAAACCATCACTTTAGATGACTGCTCATACAAATGAAAAGAAGAATACATTGATGAGGATGAAGTACTTTGAAATTATTTTGCTTAGAGTTTACTGTTACAAACACTGAAGGTGGGATTTTGATCCCATTGAGGCTTAAAATTGGTGTAATTTTCCCCAGTTGATTTGGCTATATTGAGACATATCTGGGGTCAAAACTGCATCGTGATGCTGTTGTGAGTGAATAAAGGATGAATCAATATTAAGTTTGTTCTTTCTACATTTGTGGTTTTTTTGATGGCCTGTAAAAATGAGACACCAGTGTGCTACCGTTATCCTTCATAATGAAAACTTATCTTGGCTTGGACTTTACATTTCAGATTTCCCTTTTGATATTTTTAGATAGCTTCTCTTCAAGGATACGCACACCAAAGTTATGATTAAGGGGAGCAATAAAATATTGTTCTAGCTGACATACTGGAAAAGCTAACTCAGGCAATTTTTTTCCCAGTTTTACCTTCATGAAATTCACATTGCATGATCTTATTTTGAAAATGAAGTAAATTCAGTGATACCAGATCACAGAAATGAAAGATCCTTTTTCTTTCTCTCTATAAAGCATGCAATTCTTAGCTGTATAACGTAAAAAAAAACCATGCAAAAACCACATAGAAATTAAAAAGATAAAAAGAAGGGGGTATGTTCTTGGGTGATTCTGATCTGATCAGGTGTGATCACTTAGACACATCATAAATCTTAATCTTTTGTGCCATTGCGTATCCATACTACTGTATTACATAACTAGAAACAAAACAGGAGACCAGAGAGAAGACATCTTTATAGCAAAAATGGAAATATTTAAGAAGAAGATAATAGGTAACTTTTTGAAAAAATTCGAAAGTTTGGTTATGAACTCATTTTGAGGTTACTAGAAAAATTCCAGCCACTTTCATGTGTTCCTGATTTTTCCACTAGTTGTAAGTTTTTGGACATATTAGCCTATTGCAGGCACATTGGTAATCTCCCCCCATGCAAACACAGCCTAATAGACACACTCATTTCTTGCCACAGAATTAATTTGAAAGATATGCTTTGCACATAGAAGCCTATTTTAATGCTAGACATATTGTAAACCATTATTAATGATTAGAGGTCCAAGCGGTAATGAAACAGTCAAGGTAGAAAGCAGGAGTACTTGTTCACCTTGAATTTATTTCAGGTTTAGCCATTTTTCCCATGTTTGAGTCTCCCTCTTTTCATCTTTCAAATCAATGAATGAAACCTAGAATTACTGCACATGAATAATTTTGTGTAACCACATACAGTGTGTGAAAGCAAAGCCCAGGAAGAAAGAGTAACATGACATGAATACATCTGTCTTTCTGACTTCAAATGTCATGTATTCCACTGGTCTGATAAAATGTTGTATTTGTAGAGCAATGCTCTGTAGCTACATGCTCCTATATAATTCCACCCAGTTTCTTAACCACAAAGAATACACTGAATCAAGGAACTGCTCATGCTTTATTTCTTGTATTTTACTTGAGATATTTTATTTACTTCTATTAATTTTAAATGTGTTTAAAGATTAAATTGTGGGATATCAATAAACTGTTATCAGAATTGGGGATAATTTTTTTTTCTTTACTATCTTCTGTGACACTGCTTTGCTCTCAGGTTTAAGAGAGCTGCTGAAAGGCAACAGAGCTATAACCCTGGAGAAGAAATACACGCAGCTCTCCATTCCCCCTGGTCCTCTGTAGCATTTCGAGCTCTGTATACAATTAGAAATATCCTCGTTTGGCTGAGTGCTCTGGCTTGGGACCACAGGGGTAGGAAGTAAGTTCAGTTGCTGTCTATTCAATTTTGAAACTCATAATTGTGTCTGTTCAGTCATGGCTTCTGCTGAGATACGATATTGTGATCTTATAATTTTCTTATAGCCTGACACTTATTTTATAAATCATCTGAAAAATGAAGAAAATATGCTTCCTAAACTCTCTGGATTATAGGAACACCTAATCAGGCGGAAGTGAAGAGGTGACCAAGATAAATCTTCCTCTATTTCTCAGACTAGAATTGAGTGAATTCCACCTACTTCTACTTATCTTCTATTGAAATACTGGTGTACTCTGGCCTCCAGTCATGACTGCAATACAAAACAGGTGACAGATGCTGATGACCACTCCTGGGATTTTTTTTCACAAGAAAATCCAGCAGTCCTAGAGGACTGACACTAACTAATATTATGTGAAGCACAACATTCAGTGCAGAGAGGTAGAAATTTCATTTAATAGGGCATAATAAGCTACTTTTATTTGAAAAGATCAGCTGCAGCATTCCCAGCAACAGCATCTCTCGTACTTTTCACCAGACTCTCAAGCAATCAGAATCCCAGAGAATTTAGTGCATCTCACAATACCCACTTGATTTCAAAGTTAAAAAATTCATTGTTTAAGAAATCACCACCCTATAGTTGGGTTGTGTTAACACATCACATGAGTGTTCCTGGTCCATCTTAGCACAAAGTACGGTTGCTTAAATTACCTTTTCACAATGGGTGAAAAGAGAATAACTTTTTAAACAGCTACAACTATTTCAGGGGTTAATATGTGAATAAAGACTTAGAGTTTTATGTTGGGACTTTTGAAGACATCTGGGAGAATTTAGCATTTCCATTCAATGTCATTTCTGCAGACTTGCTCCTTTGAAAACTGCAGTTGTGTATGTTGAAAACTCATCCTGTATACTTCTAAATACTCACAGCAGTAAGGACAGTTTGTAGTTTATACAATTATTTTATGATTGCACTAGTGATAGGTATGACTAAGTTTCTTACAGAGAAACTTGTATCATGGATACATGCAGCCCCTCGTAACGACAGTGTTAACATGTTCAAATACTAAAAATTTTAGACATCTTATCTGTTGTTTGCCTGTGAGACCAAGCTCACTTAAAATACTTAGATAAATATTAAGTTTATCTCAAGGAATACTATGCTTTAAGGAATAAAAAATAATATGAAGCACCAATAATCTGAAGATTATTTGTGAAACCCACTCACATTTGCAATTCTTTCATTGTCGTTTGGTACGGGGATGTTATGTTGCATTTCAAGTTTGTAGATAATTGAGGGGAAATAACCACAATAATGAAATCACTGTTGGATTACATTCTGATCGGTGACAAATCAATTAATTTATGATACTTCCTTTGTCATACTGAGCCATTTTATTGTGCAGAGGAAGCCTCTCAAATTAATAAAACTGTTAAATCCGTAAAGTCCCATGTACCAAATAGCACATCATAGAAAAAGGTATCAATCATTAAAAGAATAAAACTGATAAATGCTAGCAGGAGATCATCTGGGAAAAGAATCTTGCTTTTAAGAGGATTATGTTATAACAGTATTACACCACAACATGCATATATGCTTATGACATTGGTGTGCATACATCTATAGATATACACACATGTAGGTACGTACACACACTGATGTTGGGAGCATCTATTATCTGTTCTGTATTGTAGCAGTTCTGCAGGCAGGTACCAACTGCACGGTCAAAGAAAGAGCATGGTGAATTCCAAACAATTGCATCACAATATTATTAAATAATGTTTTTGTAATGCTTTTGCTTTTCAAATAAAATGATTTAATAGCAAGAAATAAAGCTGTTATTAGACTCCTAACGTGATTTAGTGTAAATGGGATTTTGTAAAAATGCTAAACTTGCATAAAAAAAGAAAGAGATTAGAGAGACTTAAAAATTATGTAATGTATTAATTCACCTCCCCCACCTCGAGCCTGTGTACATTTGCAAAAGACTCATTCATGATATACTTTAGGAGATTGTAATGAAGCTGTGACACCAACCACCTTGTCAAAAGTACTGCACAGCCAACCCTCGCAAATGTAGAACACAAAAAGCTCTAAAGCATTGACTTTAACATTCATAGTCTTTCTTTAGCAATCTTACCACTAACGTTGTTATTTGGTAACAATGAAAAACATACTTTTTGTTTCTTTTATTTTAAGGCAGTGCAAAGCAAGATGGCACAAACCAGGGTAGGATGAAAAGCCGAGAAGAATGACATATCCTGAGGAAAGAGAGTTATTAATTACTGAAAGACTGAGACTGCCTAGCCAATGGGTCAAGGTTAACTCTTAATTTACTCTTTAACTCAGAGTTTATATTTTTGCAGTTTGAACGCTTTCAAACTGCGTGAGATATAGCGCTAGCTAATATTTTTCAAAGAACAGCTTTTGTGCTTTAAGCAAAAAAAAAGAAAAGAAAAAGGCTTTTAGTTCTTTAATTTTAGGACTTTAGATTTTCTTAATTTTTCCAATTTTGTATGGCAGATTTTCAGGGTTTTTTTTTCCTAATGGAAATGGATGGGTGGACAGACAGAGAAAGGAGAATAAGGAATTCCAAAGCTCACTCTCAATCCTGACTTCACTTCACAGTTGAATAAATAATGAAAGCTATTGAAATTTGCTCAACTTCTAAAAATTGAGATAGAAATGTCTTGGGAAATCTTCATAGCTATTTTCTCTATTGTTCAGGCATCTTTACTTGGATTAATAATCTCTACTGTAGTCACCTGAATGCCAGGCTCACCAGCCCTTTGAATCCTGTTGTCCAGCTCGCATATTGACTCAAAGGAAGCAGCACCATGTGAGGAAAGGCTGCCCAGCCCCAGGCAGTTCTCTTGCCCACCTCCTCTTTAAAACCGCAGTAAAGGGGGCCTAGAATATTCCAAAAAGAAGGAGAGCATCTGCTAGCAGTACCCCAGTCTCCTTTGAGGTTGAAGGAGTTCCTCACTAAAGCAATAGCACTGCTTTCTGTTAGACCCACACATATGAACCTGTCAACAGAGGTGGGATTTATCCTGTTAGTTGCCTTCCAGCTTGTGTGCAAACCCTTATTATTCAGAGACAGAAATCTGGATGGCAGGGATTCATACACTTGTTAGAGGCTTTTCATGATCCCTTTTGGATCAGGCATTCTTACATTACTTGTCATGTCACAGGTTTACCTTTTAAGTAGTCTTTGAAACTGTCATGTCCTATTTGACACTGATATATCCCCAAGTCGATGCGTATAAGATGAGCAGATAGCAGGAGCAGTATTTTTTACCATATGCATAGAAATTCCCAGCACTGGCAAAAAGAGCAAAGATAACACGTGTATTAACACACTGAACAGGCCGTGAAATTTTTTTCCACAAATTGGAAACACTTGCTAGAGAATCAGTACTTTCACAGTAAGTAAACAACCAGTAGCTTCAAAGTGATGAAATGATTACAGTATCTAACCAGCAGCCCTAAAACTGAAACTTTATAGTGCACCCTGGGCCACCAAGACCAAATCTTAATCAAGTAGAATACACATCTAGTAAATAAATGAACAGCTGAAAGATGAGAAATTTCAATGATTTTTTTTTAATTAAATTGATGCTCTGTGAATATGTTTAATGTGATGCCAAAAGAATCTCAGTCTAACTTAAAAACAGTTGAGGAAAATGTAAACTGTACTGTGGCACATCTATAGGTGCTGCTGGTATGGGAGGCTTGGCTCGCTGGACTTCGCTGGGATTTCAGGCACCAATGTCAGCCTCAATGTGCACAGACTTAACTTTTCCTGTTGAGTTTTAAAACAGCAGCAGCATATGTAATTCACAATTAAATTTATTCCTGTTTCCTATTGGCACCATAACAAAGGAAGTATGTTTATTTAGACTTTTAAAAATATATATTTTAAAAGGAAGCACAAAAATTTATTTTTCCATGTGTTTACTTCTAATGAGGCAGCAGTGGCAATTGATGTGATTTACAGGAATTTAGAGGCACATCTTTTATAAATTCTTCTTGCACAACCAGTGAGTTAAAAGAACTAAGAGTAAAGGAGGCTTTACCTGCATTACTTGTGGCAGTGATCTGAAAGGAGGTGACAAATAGGCATATAATGAGACACATGGCTTTATACCTGACAATCTCACACATAAAAAGAGTGTCAAGTGTATTTGACAGAATGAAATGAAACTAAAATGTTAGCATTAATTACAACTCAGTGCTATATTACCAGCCCCACAATCCAAATCAATTATGAAGATTTGTACCAGTTGTGAGACAAAAAAGATTTTGGAAGCCTGTCAGCTCTAGGGTGTCATTACCTGATGCTGATATGACTGCTCTGGGCTTTGCTCAGAACAGGGAGAATCACAACCACCCACTTTCAGGACTGCAACCAAAATGGCACAATTGGAATGTTTTAAAGAATGTTGACAGGTATACGGTTAAACATCATGGATTTGAACAAAAAGATGTTCTTCCCCCATGGGAACCTCACATCCTTCATCCTTTCCCTATCTAAATTAAATGAGAATTACTCCTGTGTGTTGCTTCAGCAGCCATTGCATTTATTTGATTATCAAAATTTAGACATTGATATACTGAAAAATTATATACTTATTTTTCTTAATATTAGGTATATTTTGGTACCTTAAAGAAACAGTTGTGTGAGAACTTATTTAAGTTTGTTGCCTTGAGGAATTAATCAAGGGGGTAACTCATCAGTGGTGACAGTAGAGACTGATAAAACCTTACAGCACATTCCTGTTAGGTGAATTTCAAGCTGCCTTTGTCACTGAGAAAACAAAAATCCATCTTAGGAGCCATTACATGGGAGTTCTGTTACTTCATTCCATCAGTGAGATCAAATAGATGGTGATTTAGGTAACAGAATCACACAGAATCACAGAATGTTAG